>NC_063208.1:25996814-26036814 GCF_017589495.1 Alosa alosa
TACTATGTTGCACATGACATTTACATTTATTAATTTCACAGACACTGATATACTGATGAGAAAAGTATGTCTGCGCAGTACTGTAAGTCATTGTGGATGTCACATCACATTGATGCATTAGCACATGCACAAGCAGGAACGGATACCCTCATCTCTCACCAGTTCACTTCATATGTGCCGGTGGGGCAGCAAAATGTTACTGACAAGCACATGACATGAACATTTATTTACCGTAATTTCCCAACTATTAGCCGTAGCTTATACATTGATTTAGCAAAATTTCTTCAGCTATGAGGTTAATACATGGGGGCAGTTATTATGGTATTAATATGGTTTTGTTTTTTTGCATACTTTTTTCCAACTTGCATAAAACACTGCCCTGCAGCTTATACACAATGCAGCTAATACACAGGAAATTACTGTAACATCAATGATTATACTACTGAGAATCTTCATCTGTCCAGCAGTGTACTGTACTGTACTGTACGTCAGTGTGGACGTCACATCACATGGACACATGAGCCATACAAACAGGGCAAGATACAAACGTCTCTCACCAGTTACCTTGATACGGTGCCGGTGAGCGGCGTCCATGACGGCCGGCACCAGGTCCTCAGAGGGCTCGCCATGCTCGTCCGCAACGCCGGGAGGATACCAGGACAGCACCACCACCCCTGGAGGGGCATGCAAGGGAGCACTGCCTCAGTCAATGTCAATTACCATTCACATGGAGTCACTACAGACATTACTACTATTACTACAAAGCAACTTATAGTACAACTATAGTACAACTTATAAGTACACTTATAGTACACTTAAGTTCCATTCACATTGATTGATTTAGCCACTCTGCACACCAAAGCAACATTAGGAACATTGAAATAACCGTTACATTCATTCACTTAGTGGACACGTTACTCTAAAGCAATGCAGTGGGTAAGGGTAAGTACTTCTTTGATCCCAAAAGGGAAATTGTAGTATACATAGTAGTAATAAACATTCTACTCCAAAATAACTTAGAGAACATTTAAATTAAATGTACATTTATCAATTCCTTAGTGAATTACTGCACATTGTCATAATCAGTGTGGGGGATGCAGCTCACTTTGTTCTTGCTCACTGTGTAGTTCTGCCAGTTATGATACTGACGCACAGGAGCAATTCCACTTGCGGGCTAGGCTGCCAATAAGTCAAGTCAAGTCAAGTCAGTTTTATTTGTATAGCGCATTTACGTGCACAGAGTGCAACCCAAAGTTGTGTATGTTGATGCCTCAAATAAAACCCTTGTGAACTGTGAAAGATTGTCCATTGTGTATTACTGTGTCATTACAAGGAAAGCTTGTTCATTCTATTGTGCAATTTATTGCCTGGAAACACTGAAAGTTTGAGATGTGACTTATATAATTGACTTCTGTCAGTATGTAGGTAAACTTAAGATTCAGCACCATGGACAACAATCTGGTGGAAAGGGGCATAAGAACATTAGGCCTACTGCCATCAACAGGTTACCAATAATGCCATATAATAATTTCTCATATGCAGTGTGTGGTAAAATTTTACAACATTCTTACTGCACTTTCATTGAATCTGTGCTTGTCTGATCTGTCTCTGTGGCAGTCTCTCAGGGCATAAACCTACCTGCAGCGGAAGCCTCAATCTGGGACATGTGGGATTCAATCACGTCAGGATCTCTGGAGCTGTAGGGTCCCAGTTCGGGATAGAAACTGGAGGCGATGTCCTCCGGAGGAATGTGCTTCCCTTTGGGATGGCTGGCTGCGATTTTGGGGTCCCAGTGAGGCACAAGTACGTGGTCCCAGTGGATGTAACTACCGTCCATCTGCGGAGTGCCGTACCACAGGTAATAGAATATGTGAATGTCGTAAAAAATACTTTTCTCGGGTCCAGAGTTAGAGAAGACTACTTTGGTGTCGCTGGGGAAACGACTCTGGCCCGCAGACGCCAGCACATCATTCGCAACTTGTCGCCTCTCTGCCCTCTCGCCCACGAACGGCATCAGGTCCATTCCGGGCGCGAGGTCCGAGAATCCGTCGCTTGGCTTGAGGGTTCTCAAGCCCATCATAGTGCCGAAGATAAACAGTGTGAACAAGAACAGTGCCACACAGGCTTTTTTGCGCAGCCTGGACATGGTTAGCGTCTGTGATCCGCAGAAGTAGTTCACAGTACATACCACAGAGCATCCGTTCCTCGTACGTGCATGATAAGAGCGCTTCCTGCCGATGTTGCTTTGCATTTCGCCTCGGTTTGCCAGGCTGATCACAGAGATGCAAACATATTTACAGCCTGCGGTATGTCGTGAGAGACGCGAGGAATCATAACACGGAGTAGGCTACAGCAGTCCTTTAATGTTAGGTCGCCCACATTAACAGGATTAACCCAAATCCATAATAATGTGACAACTTGCAACAAAGATACCAAAGACTTAATGTTTCTCGAAATCTACAAGTAAATATAAATGCTGCCAAGTTGCCCAATAGTCAATAAAGTATATTGGGTAACACTTTCGATGCGGTACTAGCTGACATCAGCATAGGCTATTTATATTTAATAAAACCAAGAAAATGCTGTGCTCAGAGCATCCCGTGAGACCTTACTGTCAAATTCTCCGTAGCAGGTTGTGCTATCATCTCGTCAGCATCACGCGAATGTGAAGCTAACGTTACTTCACCTAAACGCCATTTGGTCGGCCGTGCGTTTTACGTTTTTTTTTTTCATTTCGGAAAGCTAACTCATTTCATGCGCAGCGCCTAAAGCTGGCAGCCGAAGTCCTCCTCCCTCCATCTATTCTAGTCCCTTACTGAATCTCTAACAGCTATGCCCACACATTTAGTATGGCCGAGCAATCGTTGATTCATCACATGGGTTCGCAGATTCGTCACCATTGTTTCCGCCTGCCGCTACTTTCGTGTGGTCCCCTCTCCTGATGGGCACCACTGTACCCTATTTCTTATCGAATCTCCCCTCGATGTGGAAGCCTGCCTCTCAGTTAGAGGAAACGCCTTTAACCAATAATGTCCACTGAAATTAGCTGCGCGGTGTGGGCGGCGTGTTACGCAGCATCTCTTATTTCTGCATTTGGATTCTTCTCAGATTAATGACAGCAGGCATCTGAATAATTGTATTCCGACGCAAGATGTAGGCCTTTAGTCGTCCGTTTATTTTCAAGGGTGGTTCATTCGTGTTTCGAAATTCAGTCTGTAAGACCTCTACTCACCGGCCACATCTCTTCAGCTGTCCCTAGTGGTCATCAGTAGCCTATAACGTAGAGGATCTTCTCTATAGTGGTTACATAATACCCTACCCGAGTAGGTTTGCGCCTGTTTCATTCAAATAAAATATTATATGTTTTAAAATTGAGCGGATAAACAGAAAGAGCGAAAGTTGGTTAGTCTATGTTTCATTTCGTAGCCTACACTTAAGTGTTTTTGTACAGTTACCTTGCTATCAGTACATCAACAGGCAAATTCTAATCTAGATACCAGGCCTAGCCGTTGGATAAAGGAAAGATCAAAAAGGCTACCTTCATCAAGAGTTAGCTCTATCGAATTATTTAGACATAGGTCCTTCGGGACTGAAAACCTCCAATAAGTCTATAAATGCAATAGAAAACCCTATGTCTATAATTAAAGTCTGTACAAAGGGTCCTTAATTGCCAACAGGCCATCTCGCTGTGTACCAACCACTATGTACCAGTGATACTCAAATACACCTGAGAAACAGGCTCAATGGCAAGTTTTTTTTGGTTTTTAAATGTAGCCTACACGTTTTCCTTGTTTCTGTGTAAACGAGGACTGATTTGGGATTATTTTTCATTTCTAATCCTCTGCTTTTTCGTGGGTTGATGTAACAAAGGTTGCTCCCATGATGGACCTATTCCACAAAACATCAAAGCAGGCTTTTGGGTGGAGCATCTTAAACATCTTACCTCGACACAGTCTTTATCTCTCTATGTTTTCCCACCACCGTCGTCATCACATCTTCATCATCAATTAACTTTTGTCTTTGAGACTTTAGCCTACTTGAAATCAATGCGTTCAGTTAATGCAAGAGGCTTCCATTTGCATCTGATATAACATGCACATGTTTGGTTAGGAAAAAGTCGTGACACACTCGCTTTCATCATGCCATCAGAGTCCAATAGCTATCAATTGGTTTCCCTGGACTGCGATTAATTTTAGTCTCTTTCATTTTGATGAGACAACAGTGCCACCCAGCGGATAAATCGTACATGCTCACGGGGGCGGAGGAAGGGGGTAAATAAAGCAATGACAACGTCAATGGTCTTGGAGCCCACAACAAAAAAGTCCTGTGACTTTGACACCAAATAAATTCACTTTTTCTACATGCTGACCACTGTAAGTATAACAACAACACATTGCATTTCCATTTCACCAAGCTGAATAACTTTGCACGCTAGAGGGGGATATAGCCTCAGAAGTGTTGCGGTACTGAAGCGCCGTATTTATGGACCAAAAACATATGTGAAAAATTGTGCGGGAGATGGACGCACAACTCTAAAACTTCCATTAATGATGGTGAACCGAGAAACAAATATGTCAAAACAAGTCTAAACGTCTATGCAATTACTTCAGGCAAGTCAGTATACAGAACTATATTTACACATATAGCTCTCTCTGATTGTTCTATGTTAACCTTAAACACGTGTAGACTATAGACAGACATATGCCTATGAAACACACTGATCCTAAGATAATAGGAGAGCGGATCATTGCTATTAGTAGTTACTCTAGTGGAAATAATTCATTGAAAATAGCGTACATCATCGATTCATTTTCGTACGTCTCATTGTTTTGCATTGTTTTGCAATACTTTTAAAGGGACCAACAATATTTCAGATTCCACAGTAAATCCATTAGTACATACCCACCTAAATACTTAAGTTACTGTTATTGTCATTACCACAATGGCTGCATCAGTACAGTGCTGCCAACACAGAGCTGTCCAAGGTGCTGAACTCTTACTGTACTCTCCTGCCCTCCCTCCAGTTCTCTCTCTCTCTCTCTCTCTCTCTCTCACACACACACACACTCTCACTCTTATTCCCCCCCACACACAGACTCTTTCACTCTGCTTTTCACACACACGCACACACACCTTCTCTCCAGCTCTCCTTTCTGTGAGTATTGTGAGGTTATTGCACAAGGAATACTGAACTGAGGTAACATTCTGTATAATTTAGTTGTGGTTCTGTTGACAAAAAGTGGCTCAATTACCAATTGGTAAATTGTCTGTATATCACTGGGAACCCTTTGGCACATCTATCAGGAGCTGATATTGTGCATAGTTGATCAGAGAAGAGTTAAAGCCATTGTGTGTTGCATTGTGGGATTGTGCATTGTGTGTCTTTGTAAACTAGTAAAGAGAGACTATGGACAAGGTTTCATGTCTTATGTAAGCGTAGAAGAGAAGCTGCAGGAGGTACAAGATGCCCCAATACAGATGGGCTAAATTTTCTCTGTTTTGAACACCGAGGTGTGTGTGTGTGTGTGTGTGTGTGTGTGTGTGTGTATACTGTATATGTATATATGCATTTGCATGTGTGTGTGTGTTTGTGTGTATGTGTGTGTGTGTGGGGAGGGGGTAACCTTGGAGAGTCACTAGTCTGATGACAGCACGTGCCGTTGTATTGTCTTCAGGCACCTCCTCGTGTCAAAGGTCACCTCCTCACTTGCCCCCTTTGTTCCTAAACTGAAGGAGGACCACCAGTTTCCATGGAGACCTCTGTAGACATCCGCATCCCCTTTCGACTCCGTATGAACCAGCTGGCTGCCTCTGGAGTACGCTGCTCCTCGTACTCTATCAATCCATCACGGCTGACATTACAAATTGGATGATTTTTAGCGTCCGGCTACTAGTGTGCAGCTGTCATAGTATTTATTATTAAGTTTCAGGTTTTATGGCTAAGTATCCGTGGCCCTTGCTTGCCTTGGCATAGAAACAAAATGTGAATTAATCTTCAATGAATTTGTGTTGTGGTGGAAATTTCGAGAATTACTGACGTTATGTATAAGTCATATTTGAAACTTCAAATATGTACAAAGAAGAGCATAGCTCAACTGTAAAACTTGAAACTTAATCATAAAGATCATGCCAGCGGTGCAGTAACTGTCCAATTTGTAAGGCCAGTCGTGATGGATTTGTCCTGATGCCACAGATTTGTTTACATCTAAGATGCTTGGATAAGTAACTTCACAGATTAACACAGACCCCACCCCAACCCCCAACTGCTTCTTTTCTCGCTATGAATATCTGCCACTGATTTCAAATAAGTATTCTGAATAAGATTATTTTTTATAACCATACATAATCAATTCTCTTCACAACTGGGAATAGTGGTAGATTATCTGTTATCCCAGAAATATCAAATCACAAATTTGTCTACAAAAGGAAAAATCTAATATATATTTTTTTAATTTCCTTTCTAGGGCTTTTCAGGCAAGAAAATAAATTATCCTTCTCTTTTTAACACTTTGGTGACAATGAGCATTCCATAGTATTGCAATATATGGTACAAAAATCTGTCCACTACTTTAAAGTAGCCTATAAAGTGTTCCACCAGATACAAACCTCTTCAGAAGCTCTATGAATCCGTATATCACAGTAACTCATTAAGGCTGGCAAACATCATTGTCTCTGATCCCAACCATCTCCTAAATGTGCTATATAAATAAAGACTTACTTATTTACTAACTTACTTAAATAGAATTGTTACCATGAAACAAGGTACAGGATTTAATAACTGAACAGGGTTAGACTGAATCAACTTTGTGCTTCAGTCAGTCCAAAAACTAAATATTGAGCTGAAGTTAAGACAAAATGTGCCTCAAAGACACCGGAGAAATATTGTTGTATATTATAGTGATTGTATTGTTTATTTAATGCTTAAATGTATGTATTTCTGTATTGTTTCTTAATTTATTTTCTGTGACACTGCAAAGGGAGGAAAAAATGGCTGTCTGAGAGTGTCGTCATCATAATCATATTCATTTTGAAATCCCATCTCTGGGAGATGCTGCAAGTGCAGCAGATATGTATCATAAAGAATAATAAATATATCAAAATTCTTCACACTCATTTCTAGATATAACTGAACTGAATTGTTGTCAGACAGCCTCTTTTGTAATGTTAGTCTGTATTTGGAAATTAAAATGACTTGCACATGTATCCAGATAACATTTACTGTGTTGCCTACATTGAGTTGTATGTGCTTAATTGAAATATCCAACTCCTGATGTGTTTCAAGGCATACTTTTTAAACAGCTATTAAAATCAATATGAGATGTTTCAATGACCAATTGACTGGTTCGTGTGGCTGGCGTGGGTACCAGCTGCTTGTATTAGCATCCCTCTAATGAAATGGGTCCAGATGTCACTGAGGTTCCAGTAAGTGACTAACTGTAACAGGTGCACCTCGGTTCGGCTGTGTGAATCAGCAATGTCTGATGACAGGGGTCGCCATACTAGGCTTACTGTTCAGCTATGTGACAGAGCGACTCATGAGTCACGCCGCTACTTGGACGAGATGTCACCGCGCCGTCTTTGTTTCCTGTAACCGCAACAGGTGTTCAGGAGTCCATCCCTCAACTCTGATGAGATTCTCCGTTTCGTTTGGTTTATAATTAATGGGTTTTATGCGGCTTCAATGACTTATTCATGCTCTGGGTCTAGTTTTGGGGAATTAGGCTTACTCATATCCTCACACTCGAGAGCTAGGTTCCTAGGTTTGTGTAAAGAGGCAATCATGAAGTGAGAACCAAGTGAAACCAAGACTTGAAAGCCCACTCATGTATTCCATTGACTCATAGGCATGCTGATATAAAACAACCGTCGTATCAGTCAGTGAAGCAGTAGCCTACAAGCCAACGGTCGGGTAACGAATATTTTGTCGTTTATAACACCATGTACTGTAGGCTAGCTTGAAAGTCAGTTGTGACCTCAATTAAATTGAACTGCAGTGAAGCCGTTATATCGCCTGCACATTCTGGTCTACATTTCTTTGGTGAGTACATTTTTTTTTTTTAATATAGGAAACTGTAAGGTAGTTTTTTTTGCTGTCAATGAATGTTACTCCCACCTTCCGTTTCCCCGCAGTTTTCTTGAACAACGAAAAGTTCCTACAACACCGTGAAATACAAGAATGCCTATTTGTGTATCGGGTCTACGATTAACAAAGTTCTAACCAGAAACAGATGGACTATTGGGTACACCTAAGTCAATAACAAGTTGGTATTCGTCTTTAGTGTTGTATAAGGTTGTATTTGATAACAATCAGTGTTTTTTAAAAGTTAGGTCTTGCTATGACTTAGGCCTACAATATTGATAGACGCTTGGAACCTTGTCATCTCACAATGCTGGCAACAAAGAGTCGCCAACAGGCAACAGGTAAAGATCCATTTAACAACGTGGCCGCACACACACACACACACACACACACACACACACACCTGCCTCTTGTTGTGCGTCACTAGTTACCCTACAGATACATTCATAACGATTAGAAACACCCACTAGGGGGCCCTGACAAAACAGGGTCATTAGGGCACTGCCCCCTAACACAAGAGCCTTTCCCTTGTAGAATCAGTCAGTATCAATCGAACTGTCCATCCTTACGTTCTAAAAACGTGATAAAATGATGATAAAATACTAAAAGGGCCACTTAGAGGTAATAACAAATAAGAGGATTTTGTGTATTTCCTGCCCCCTAAAATTGACATGGTAGCTAATTCTTGCAATTGGAGAATATAACATTAGGATATCATTATTGTTTGTTGATGTGTTGTCCAAAAGGAAAGCACAGTCCATTTGGCAATTCGATTGAAACGTCGTAGAAGCTGGACAGGGAGCATTTTAAAACAGTGGATTCCGTATGCTTCTGGCACTTCCCCCACCCTCACAGCTTTACTCGGGCCGGGCGGCGCAAGCTCCTGTTTACATTCGCATTCATTATCTGCATCCGTCAGCGATTTGCTGTAGAGGTGGTCAATTAAATGGCATTTACGCGCAGTTCTCTTCAAGCAATCACCGAGTGTGACCAAATGAGAACAATACGCAAATGGGGGATATTTGTGAAGCATGTTTGGATCTCTGTAGTGCGAGTACTGTTTGTTTGTTGACTTTTCTAATTTCTAAACCAACCATCTGCAGAAAATGCGATTTTTCTTTTCTCAAATGCATTTCTTAATTTTATCAGAACTTAAATGTTCAGAAATAGAGCTTTGCAATGTCTAATATTGTGCCACTCAATTATTTCCACAAATTATGAAATCAGGCAAATCTAAAACATTTAAAGTAGACATATTTCGATATTCTTCACTTGTTAGCCCACCACCCATCCAAACTCACACTATTGTCTGTAAAAAATAGTCCTGTTTTTTTTTGGCATACAATATGTGATTTGCTACATTTTCAATTAAATGACCATAGGGCAAACGTAGCCTTCTTCAGATAGGTAGACTGCAATTCTATTTTCTTGTGCTATAGCCAACTCATCCTCATGCACGCTTTGAACGTTGCGTTTTGAATGTGCAGGGACGTGGAGGATGTTTGAGATGGACAGAGAGAAAACTGACCATCCACGCTGAGTGGCCAGAGGCATAGAGGGGGTTGGGGGTCACGTAGGCCCAGTACTGTCCGAGGGGAGCACGGCGAGGGCGCGCGCAGGGAGGTGGGGTCTTCTTCCGACCCATGCAGCTTCAGTTAGGTGTTCTCGCCTCTGATTGGCCTCCTTCTGATTTTGGGGCCTATCAACGTGGAATGTGTAATTTATCAGCGAGATGATTGCAATTGAGTATCACGTGGCCTTGACCGAAAAAGGTGGGGGTGGTATGTGAAATAGATAGGGTGAAGAGAGCTATTGGTGCTTTGTGCTTGAGAGGTGACCGAAATCTCGCAGGGAGGATTTACAGAAAAAAGGACAATAATTTGGATATCTATGTTTTTGTTTGTTTGATTCAACTGGCGTGCTATAGACCCTGGATACCACTGGCCATGGCAGAAGGTAATGATACAATCTACTTGTAGTTGTATTGGTAGGTTTAAAGGTGCCTTTTTTGAGGGGGCAAGAAACAGAAAAGAGTGGGTTGGGTTTCCTTGCATTGTCTCCCAGATTTGGGGGGTCCTTTACAAAAAAACCTTCCCAGTTCTCCTTTTTACTTTGTATTGGTGGGGCCAAACTGTCTCCAGATCCTTTTGTTTGCTCGTTTCCACTGGCTGTCGTGTCTTCATTATAGCCTCTTTTCTTTCTGGGGGGGATTTTGAAAGGCTCTTGAGGAGAGAGGGGCATGCGTGGGAAGCGTGGACACGGATATTTAGGATTATAATTTACTCGGGCTAAAAGGGTGATATGGGCTCAGTTTGCCATCAGCTTTATACAGGTGAGGTGTTGCACAACATTTGGTCTCAAATCTCTCCTAACGTTATTGGTTGTGGTGGGGTAGTAATAATTAAATGTAACTTTATTTTAGTTATTTAATTGATGTAAGCGTGTCTTTGGCTCTTGATGTATTTGGCTATGTGTTTTGTTTTCTATATCGAAACGCGCACAATTGTATACATTTAGCACGTTCAATAATACCTAGCATATTATGAAAAGTCGCCTATGTTAATCGAGAAACGAAGTTACTGGTGGTAGCCTGTCAAACATTAGTAGACAGAAACATGTACTTTTATATAGTTTATAGAAATGTATTATTGTTGATGTCTTTATAATCAATGTCTTTAGAAATGCATTGTTGTAATATGGCTGCGTCAAATGTTTTGGTACATTTATTTCAACCTGTTTTTTATTTTATTTTAATTTAATGCTGCCCCGCTGAGAATTAACTTCTCAGTTATTTCATGATAACTTTTTTTGTGGTTTGTCATGTTATCAAACCACATATCTGCAGTTCTGCTTTAAATATGAATGATTGGATTGTTCCCTAGAGAATACTTCGTTGATTGATGGCATTGACATGCACAGATTATAGATTTATTGATTTGAGTTGTCGTTTTACTAAAGGATATTTTGATTATTTTTGTTATTTATTTTGGTTATTAATTGGGTATTATTATTATTATTAGTAGTAGTAGTAGTAGTAGTATTATCATATAACAATAATTAATCATTTTATTTTAAGATGCCTACGTTTATTCGTTTCAATGTAATGCAAAGAAGGCAACATTATGGATGTTGCAAGTCATTTCGAAATATTTAACCAAATAAAACCCCGTTTGAACGAAAAGCATGTGTCACGGTGGAACTGTCCACGAGTCAGTCCAGGGGTGCCATGCCTGCATTTCGCGCGAAGCTTCAGTTACCTCTTTATGCAACACGTTGATAAACCAATCCATGTCGAACCCCAACGGTGATGATGCCGAAGAACATTCACGTAAGATACCACCCTTGCTCGAACGAATGAGTGAACAGTTGGGTTTACTTAATCTGGACGATTCTTCTTGTTGGATTGAGAGAATTTCTCACATGGTTGTGGTATTTTTGTTTCATCCGAAGGGGGCTGCGCAAAGACCGAAGAAGGGGAGGCACCGAGCTCCGAGGAGGATTCTGGTTCTTTTCACGGTAGCGGAGTGTGCAAATGGTTTAACGTACGGATGGGGTTCGGGTTCCTATCCATGACCAACAGGGACGGTGTCCCTCTCGAAACCGCCGTCGATGTGTTTGTTCATCAGGTAAGTTCGATACATTGACCCACCACCATAGTATGGCGCATGACATTGTTTATTGTTTTCTAGGCCCAGCATGGAGTTCACGTGAGGATATTAAGCTATTGGCTAACACACAAGACAGTTCCTCTTGATTTGCAGTTAAATTTAAGACTATTAATCGTGTTTTGGGGAACATAACAGACTTCTTCGAAACGCAGTAAAAAGAAGTTAAATTTGCCCCGCCCCTTAATGCTTGGTATTGATCAGATATCTCAAATAAAGGACCAATTGCAATCGTATCTATCCGTAGTGCCTTAGTGGAGTTATACCCAACGAAACGCGCAGTTAGTCATTTGGTGATTTAAACTATGAAATACAGGTATTCTGACACATTATATTCTGACACATCGATTTAGTTCCCCGTAATCTTATCTTACTGTGTACGCGCGCGTGTGTGGTTGTGTGTGTGTAAGTGGAAGTAAATGTATTTTGAACTGGACTGTTCATGATTGCGCAAGACCTCTGTTTTTTTCTGTATTGTCACTCAGGCCTCAAAGTGAACTTATTTTACCTGGCACCAAAATTGTTTTATGACCATTAACTCTCCTCACATATTGTGGTGACTATGTACTTGTCCTAATCATGGTGGATTCGTACAAATACCCAGTCATTTAGCCAGGAGTAGGCCCAGTGCTTGTGGAAAAACTGTATAGTTTTAGAGATTTGTTGAAGTTGTGTCCGGGCAATGGTCCTGGTGTGGGTACTTTCATATAAAAATCTATAACTATATGTGTAGCCTTAATAAATATGGGAAAACAAGTCATGTTCATTTGCCCAAAAAATGGCAACAGTCTCATAAAAGAAACACATGGAATACCAGAAGGGTTGACCAGCAGTGAAGCAAGCACTGACCTTTATTTTCCATCTCTGAAATTGAGCTGTTTTCCGCTAAGTGAGGTGGTCTTTGGTGTGATCGGGCTTGTCTCATAGATCAAAGCAGATAAATAGTCCAATACATTGATTTCATATATAGATATATATAATCAATGTATTGGACTATATATATCTTATATATATATATATATATATATATATATATACATACATACAGTCAATGGTCAAATATCCCTCTGCTTTGCCTTCTCTTTATCATTTTATCTAACTCAAGTTTGGACCCTCCCATGTTCGAGATATTATTCTGGTCTGTCTTTTTGAATGAGATCAGAATAACATTGTGCTTTCAAGTGCCCAGTCCATCCATGCCATCAGAAGGAGTCATTCATCATCTAAACCTGGTTCTGTTTAAGGAGTATCACTGATGACTACCACTCGGTTGTTTGTTTAGATGAGAAGGTCAGGGAGATGTTTCAGAGTGTCCTCGCAGGATGCATTAATAAAGCCTGAGTGACTAGTTTCTTGAGACTTAAAGCAAGACCTCCCTTCACAAGCTTACCAACTCTGTTTGCGTGAATCAATCACACTCGGAACTAGTTGCTGGTAGAGGACCTGTAGGGTTTGGCTGGACAATGGTGGCCATTGTCAGTCTAAAAGAAGGAAATCCTGCCGGCTGTGATGTGGTAGAGAGAGAGAGAGAGAGAGAGAGAAGGTTCTGTAATATTTGGGTTGTAGGTGCATACCTCATAACAGAGTATTTGAAAGTAAATTTTGCAGGAAACAATAACTTGATATCAAGGGTCATGGGAGCATTGTATACAGGTTGCAAAGTATTTACATTTATTGAAGTGATTGAAAGAGAGAAAAAGTGCTTAAGATTTTGGGAGAGTATTTTTAGTGTCCTATTTGGAGGAATAACTTACAACAGAACCAAGACAAATCTCCAGAAAGCATTGGGGAGAGAGAGGTAGAGAGAGAGAGAGAGCACCAAACTCATTCATAAAAATCTTCAGGAGGAGCCAGTAGTAAAGGGGGGGTGGGGGGTCGTTGTTGAGGTAGTAGAGGTCAGCGCATAGTTCCGGGAAGCCCTGACGGGGGTGGGGAGGAATGTGAGGTTGTCAAGCAATCAGGACTCTGAATTCCTTTCCCACCAAACTCACTTCAAGGGCCCACCCAGCCTCCTCCCGCACGCCGCGGTGCCATCAGGAGCGTCTGGGATAAGCCCGACGGCATGCGCCAAACCATAACCCCACTCTTGAGCACACACACACACTATACACACACAATACACACACTATACACACACACTTTACACACACACACACACACACACACACACACACACACACACACACACATACACACACACACACACACACTATACACACACACACACACACATACATTCTCTTCTTGTGCTGCTTCTTGCTGCTTTCGTCCTCATGACCACATCGTTTAAACAGCTCTTGAATGTTGGTGCTGCTTTTTCAGTCAGATTTCCCAACCGCTCCAATCCCCTTTCGTTTTTCTCTCTCTCTCTCTCTCTCTCTCTCTCTCTCTCTCTCTGTCTCTCTCTCTCTCCCCCCCCTCCCTCCCTCCCTCTCCTTACTGCTAGCATAACCTGGCTATCTATCTGGAGTATTTATTGGCCCAGAGTAAATTGAAGCATGTTTTCGGCAGGGCCTGATCATATCAGCATTGCCAGTTCAAAGGCTGGTGGTGCTTGCATGTTATCTTACGGCTTTAAGCTTTATTTTATTTTCCCTTGCCTGACCCTTTCCCACACGTGCCTGTTGAGCAACCATCCCAAGAATGCAACTCCTCCCACCCTGTTGTCGCTTGTCTACCTTGCCCCAACGCTCCCAGTGCCCTGTGTGTGGGTCAGGTTGGAGTTTGACCACACATGGGCTCTTTTGGTGAGAGGGTCCAGGGGTGATGGTTTCACCAGAGGACGAGAGCAAGCAGAGGTTTGCTTTCCATTTGGAGGGGTTCTGATCACTGGGGGAGGGGTGTATGCAGTTAGACCAGGTTCACACACACACACACACACACACACACAAGGGAGAAGGGGGGAAAGAGGGTGAGGGGAAAGGGGCTGGTACAACTGAGCATTGATGTTTTAACCAGGTTGTCAATTGAGTACGATTTTCTATGGGGTTTCTCACAAAGGAAGTGGGGAAGCTTGGGTGTTGCCATTGACATATTGAAATGCTCAGATGGCTTGATGCAGGCATTTCTGTGGTAAACAAAAGCTAGATATTGATACACCATTTTTTTTTTTGTCATGTTGCTGCTTCATTTGTGAAACAGGTTCATTCTATTCTCAAAAACAAGACAAAAGAGAAGACGCTTTGTTTACTTTGACACTTTTTGTTTAATCACGTTATTTTCCTTTTGTGTCAGTCTTATTTGGGAATCCATATCTTTGTAATATCTTAAATTTCCTCACAATAAACCTTACCATAACCATAGATATCAAAACAATGAACATCTGCACTTTTGTCCTATCCTATGATGGCAGTCCATTTTTGGTTCTTGCTTCCTTAATGTGTCTCTCCTTTTCTCTGCCTCTACCTACCCTCCCCCTCCCTCTTCCCCTTAACCCCTTGCCTTGACAGAGCAAACTGCACATGGAGGGCTTCCGCAGTCTGAGAGAGGGAGAGACCGTGGAGTTCACCTTCAAAAAGTCATCCAAGGGCCTGGAGTCGCTCCGGGTGACTGGCCCAGAGGGAGCTCCCTGCGTGGGCAGTGAGAAGAGGCCCAAGGGTGCCCAGAAGCGCCGCTCAAAAGGAGATAAGTGAGTCCGCTTTCACAGTCTGTGGGAAGGGACCAAGTGGAAAAGAATTTGCCGTTTTGTTTATACTATACCTAAAATGTCCTCACCGGAAGTAAAGGAGAGTAAGGGTGATGTTATACTATGCACACCTGCGATGGTCTGTTACAGAGGACAGAGTTACATAAATGTAGCCTTCAGAGGGTGTACGACTCACTCTTTGCAGACATTCTCCCTTTTTTTTTGGTGACCGTCTGGACTTGGCCACTCACATTCCTTCCAATGTTGGTGAAGTAGTGGTAAGTCTGAGTGGCCGGTATGTTGTAAGGATGCTAGCTGTGCATAGACAAGTGGAATAGAAAGTGTAATGAGAACAACAACTAGGTTGTGGTGTCTGCAGATGTGCGCGGCAAGCGAATCAGGAATCAGGGCAACAGACCAGTATGAGTGCTATTGTACGGAGCTTCTGAAGGGACATGGTGGGAATCGAATTTTAGAGGTTCTTTTGCGTTCCCTCGCAATCATTTTTGTGTTTCCTTGCTTAAGTTTTGCATTTCCTCGTAATACTTTTGACCTACTGCGAGAGAATGCAAAACTATTGCAAGGAAACACAGTAGGAACTCAAAAAATAAATTCCCACCTCCAATAAGAATACATTCCCAGCATGTCCCTTCGGGGGCTCTGCACTGTTGTGCTGCTGGCATGCTATGGTGTGTTTTAAAAACAGCAATGTTTTGACCCAAAGTGTTTCACAAAGACCTTGAGGCAGTCATGGGGCACTGTGGAATCTAGAGCATTTTACTAGTGTGTGTTTGGGGAGGAGAGGGAGTATCTAGAGCATTTTACTAGTGTGTGTTTGGGGAGGAGAGGGGGTATCTAGAGCATTTTACTAGTGTGTGTTTGGGGAGGAGAGGGGGTATCTAGAGCATTTTACTAGTGTGTGTTTGGGGAGGAGAGGGGGTATTTTGTCTTTCAATGCTTGACGTTGGTAAAAAAATTTGGGGAGGGATAAATTATATTGCATTCTTGGAAATTAAGTTGAAGTAGGGCTGTGAGATATGACCAATATCTGTTATCACAATATAAGTAATCTCGTATCACAATAAAAATACATGTCACAATATTGCACATTTTTTTCTGTTGTAAATTCGTAGGAATAAAATAGTTAATAAAACGTAACCACATTGAAAGTTTCTTGGTACATTTTGAAACGTACTTGACAAACAAGGCCTAAATTGTAATACAAATGTAAGCCTTTTTCAGTGACCTGCCAATGGCAATTTATTGACTTAATTGACCTTTTTCATTGAATGTAGATTTGTACTCCCAGTTGATAAGTGGCAGGGCTGTTTTAGCCTGTACAAATGCAAAAACATAATAATGCAACTATATATCACGATATGGCAATATAGCTGAAATTCATATCAAATGGAAGAATTCTCACAACATACAATGGAAGGAGGGTGTGCTACACTGTAGGGTCATTGCCCTTTACCCATGGATTCTGAGTCGATGTGTGTCCTAGCTGAGCTAATCTAGCATAATGCGGACCTCAGGAAGACTGCAGGATGGCTGGAGCAACGAACATTGTTGCCATGGTACTCCCATCCACATTAGAAGCCATGTATTCTTCAATACGCAATAGTGATGCCAAAGATGGTTCCCACAATACAGGGAGATCTAGCTGGCCTTTAAACAGGAGGAGCATGAACCACATGCATGTGAAAACTTATGCATGATGCACCGTACATCAAAATCTTTTCCTATCGTGGATGAGTTGAAGCATTTACTCATCAAAAAGGGAAATGCTTTGTCAGGTGATGCAAAACAAAAGCCGGAGCTCTTTCCCCCTTCATCCTCTCCTCTCCCCTCTGGCTTGGTAGTGCTGCTCCTGCTGCTCACAGGCGATGACTTGACCTGGATCAATAGGTTGTTTAAAATCTCAAGGCCCAAGAGTTTAACCGCATCAAGCCATCTCTTTCTTTCTTTCTTTCTTTCTTTCTTTCTTTCTTTCTTTCTTTCTCTCTCTCACCACCACCCCACCCCCATCCGTCCATTGCTCTCTCTCCTGCCACACGGAATCCAGTTGCTAGTTATTGATGGTCAGAGCCTTCCCACAATCCTTTTCCCTTTTTTAATCATTTGTGCAGGCCGGGCTGCCAAAGGCTCTGAGGGACCATGGGTAAATTGTTAGTTTGTTTTCAGCCATCATGTTGAGAGCTGCTTCACCAGATTGCGCAAGTGCGAATCATGGCTGTTCTTTAAATGCTTGTTCCCATTGACTGCATTACTTGCGAGGTAGATGGTGCAGCTTGGTGGCTAGTTGTTTGTCTCCTCTAGGATATTGGCCAGCTTGTTTCTGAGAAAATGGATCTACTAGGTTGAAGAATGCAAGTGAACTGAATGCAGTGATGTTACAGAGGAAGACATGTAGGAGTTAAGAAGATAATGGGAGGGCAATGATATGAAAAGTGTATGTTTATATTTCTGTGAGTATTTTATTCCTACCACCCCTGTGGTGTATCACTGACATATTGTCGCAAGTAAAGGCACAGCAGGAGGGAAAAATTGTGTCCATTTAATTAATAACAGATGTAGGTGCTGGAGAGGGGTCAAAGGTCACCGCTGCCATGGCAACAGTGGGGTGTGGTGAGAGTGAGCAGGGTTGTGGAGGGGTGGTTGGGGAAGCGTGAGTTGGAGTCAGAGGGCATAGGTCATGCTGCAGCATTGAAACAAAGAACCAAAGACCCCCCCCCACACACACACACACCACAACCATACTCAGATAGCCTGTCCACGCACAACCTGATCAATAATGCCCCTCCACCACCGCCACACACACACCACCAGCACCAGCACCTTCTTGAATGCAGAAGGATGGGGGCAGGGGAGCAGAGCAGGCACAGGTCCAGAGATGGATCTTTGTATCCTGAGCCAGTGCAGTTTAGTGCTGCTGAACTCTGCACAGTTGCCAGTGTTGCTGTAGCTCTGTGTCCACTGTAAAGAGGCGTATGTTGTTTTCTTGTTGTTGTGGTTTAATGCATGTTAAAATGCTCTAGTGGGACTGGAGGAAATGTTTTTTTAATCTCCTTTCCTTTCTTTTCCTTAATGGAAAGACTATAATGGCTATAAATGGACATATTTATTCCAAACCATGCATAGCTGTAATAACCAGCACAATGGCACATTTTCATTGTGCTTAATGCAAAACCCATGCCCACAAACATTAGCCAAATTTCCCAAAAACCTCTGTGAGTACCGCATGTTCATCTGGTGCAGAGTTGTACTATACTGCCCTCTGGTGGGCACAGCTGGAATCTTCTGCAGTCAAAATCCATGCCCCTTTGTACAACATAAATATTCAATAAAATTAAATATTGTGGGGATATATCAATTTAGGGAATATCTAAGGTACACAATATACTTTCATGATGTTGCATAAGTAGTCATATGTTTTTGGTAAATTGTTCATTTGATCATTTTGGTAGACCACATCTAAGGCCCGACATAATATCAGTAGTTGTGATTTTTGTGATTGTGATCTTTTATTCGCTATATCTTCCATGCTGTTTCAGATGCTACAACTGTGGAGGCCCTAACCACCATGCCAAAGAATGCCAGCTCCCCCCTCAGCCCAAGAAGTGCCATTTCTGCCAGAGCATAGCCCATATGGTTGCCAGCTGTCCGATCAAAGCACAGCAGTCCTCACCCGGATCTCAGGAACGGTCGTCCTCGGCGGCAGGCGGAGAGGAAGAGGAGCTGATGCGTCCGGCTCCCGCTCCGCTTCCTCCGGAGAGCTCTGACTAAGGAGCCGGATAGTCAGGGAGACATGAGCCAATCAAAACGCTTCACTGGAATGCTGCTTCGAGAACTACCTCAGGTTCTACTTTTTTGTGTTGTTTTTGTTTACTTGAGCGCAGATAACAACTGAGTTCTTCACAGTATGATAGTGTTAGTTTAGAATGTCAAGTTGGTTAGAAGCTGGAGACCACTATATGTCAGTGGCTTCCGGAAAATCATAATGATATTGAATAGTGAATTTGTTGACAGCTTTTCAGTGACCTAACGTTTTCAGTTTGACATTTTCCACCTCTATTTTTGTTTTCCTGCCTTAGCTAAGTGTCTTAGATTTGTACGGTAACAATCAGAAATCCAGCGAGTTTACAAACGGCAATAATCAAGGATGTACATCATGACCACGCCATATCACTTTTTCTCTGTGGGTAACGTTTAGGGCTTGTCTTGTTGGACATATATGAAGTTAATGACGTGTACTCCTTGATTTCTCAACCCTTTTACCTCCTTATTTAAGAACAATATTTGCCAAAGAATAGAGAAACAAGCCTTTATTTTTGAACATAGTGTGTCTTGACTGCTATGAATGTTAAGGGGACTGAAAGAAAGATGGCTGTTTTGTCCTCCATCCTAGGAGACACGGCTCTTTCCTGCAATCAATCACCTTGATTTCTATGGCCAAGTGAATGTTAAAGACTGTAGTGTAACGTTGAGTGCTGCACCTCTGTGCTGTGAGAGCTCAGTGTGTAGCCTCCTCCTGCCTTTTACATGGTTGATAACTTACCATAATGTAATTCAAGTCTTTCTTCAGGTTGCACAGTTGTTAAACGCAAGTATGGCAGGTATTATACCTCAGTGTACGGCTTGTATATAAGCTGTCTGTCAGTGTTGAAAAAGGCTTGATTGTAAAGAAATGGTGGTTCCCTGTAGTTTTTATGTAAACATGTTGGGGAAGTACCGTAAAATTCCTCAAGGGAACTCTTACTAGATTCTTTTGTTTGTTGTACTTGAAAAAATATCTAGAAAGCTAGTGTGTTCGCTAGAGTTCTCTTCCACAAGTTGGGTTTATGACTTCTCAGCACCCCTTATGGTGGAACGTACAAATTGTGAGGGAATCAGAGTGCATCATGGGAGCTCTGATAGGATGTCTCCCAGCTTCTGTAGAAGTAGAGATCGAACCTGACATTAATGTATATAAATATTATCATTTAAAACCATGATTTATTTATTTGTAACCACACATGCTTATCTTATTGGAAATCATGAAGATTTTGTCTTTATTTTGGTTTCTTTTTCAAGCCTGAAGGTTTTGTTTACTTCCTTGACTGTGATGTTTGATAATCTTATTTTAACAGTGTGATTTTGCTTTGTTTTCTGGCACCTCAAGCTATAGGGAATTGAAAATCCTTAGTTTTGAGCTATGCCAAAAAAATTATTTCACTGCACTAATCATGCGTTATACATTCTATTGATTTATGTTATTGTTTTGTTATTATTTGTTTTGTACTTTAACTGTTAGACTGGGCTGTTATCACAGCCAGAATTTTACTTTCCCACAAATCCTCAGTTTTTGCTCAGGGAATTATTTAATCACTTTATTTTTATTATTTTCAAAATTAGTTTATTTTGAAATACAGGTCTGCATGCACAGTGTAAAAATGCGCTGGTTTGCTGGGAAACTGTGTGTAATATGCCTGAAGCAAGCCTGTCGATCAATGCACTACTGTTACTATCACAACCCACAGGTCCCATGTTTATTCTATAGTGACGGATTAAAGTTGAGTCTTTTGTTTTAGATTTGAAAGATCATAAATATTCCCTAATTGAAATTGAGGATCTCTCTTTGGCATTTCATGGTGTGTAGTATAGATAGAATATCAGTCCTGCTTCAGTCTTGTATATTGTTATTGTACAGAAGCAACCTTCATTTATGATAATATAACAATGTTTCCTTTGCATGGTAGTTGATGTTTTAGAAGTAGAGTAACCTTGTCCCAGTGGTTAAGGAGAATGTTCTTGACAGAGATATGGGGTTGTGGCCTCTCTCTCAAGACTTGTGAGAGACCTAATCATTGAACTAACATAACCTGTAGCTGTGAGGGAGTTGTCATGGAAGTGCCCTTGGTACAGAGATATTCTATAATGCTGTAATGTTCGCCCCTGGAACCATCACAACTGCTGTTTTTTCCAACCATGTTGTCTTTATCTATGTAGTTTATGGGATGTGGTCTTTCTTTCATATTTTTTTTTTATTTCATTGTGTTTTGATCTTAATAACGAGACAGAAATGCCTTGTGATGAATCTATACAAGTCTACCTCAGGATGTGTACATGTATGTGGAAATGGCTATGCATTTTGGTCATGCCTTTTGAAGAGTGAGTGCCATAGTTTTTGGTTGAGTTTGTTTGTGTTTTTTTGTTTGTTTTTTTGTGGCTGTTTTTAGTGTGTGTGTGTGTGTGTGTGTGTGTGTGTGTGCATGCTTGCATGGGATATTTGTTTTTGGTTTTAGAGAAGTCTGACTGCATAACTGGTGTTGAGCAGGATGCAAATTTGAAATGTTATAATTTGAATTGGATTTTGAGGAATTGGAAGAAATGTCTTTATCATTGGTGGCTGTTCCAGGCAAATTGGTAGTAGTCAGCCAATCACAGATTGCCTTGCAATTACTGTTTGAAGGTCTATCAATTTGCAGGACCAGAATTTTATCAGGGTATTCTGTGGCGACATTCCTTCAGAGTTGTGTAGAATGTTGCACAAAGGCCTAATTAAATTCTGATCCAAAAGTATGTCTGAGAACAGACAGGGATTAATGTCTGTTTTGATGGAGAATACTGATGCGTACACTAAGATATAAATGGGTACTGGAAAGAAGTGATGGTATGTGGATTGTTGATACACAGCAGGCTTATGTTCTAAAAGACTAGAATGTCTCATGCTATGTTTGTTAAATTAGGACTCTCCTGACTGAGTTAAGGTGACAGTGATTTTAGTTACAGTGTTAAGTTTCCTGTAATAGCCAGTTTGTTTGACAAAAAAAGAAAAAAGAAAATCATTATCTACATTTAGCAGACATGGGGAAACTCCCAAACAATTCTTATCTGTGTTATGATGCTGTCCTGGCAGGCTTTTCAAAAAGCTTTCTGTTGGAGAGCCTAAGGTCTACCTTTTCTCAGTAAGGAGTAACTGTCATTAACCTCAAATAGCCTAAGCAAAATGCCTTGTAGAGCAGTGTCCCTAAAATCAAACTTGTCAGCAGATTCAAGAAAAGGTTATGTAACAACAAGGATCAATAAAACCGTGTTAATCACAGTATAATCCATGTTTTAGTTTGATCATCAACTCTATGTTGTCATTTGCTCAGTTCTGTCATTTATGGTCATAGTGTGTTTGTCACAAATAAAGCTCAGGGTTGCAGCAGAAGCACAAACATGAACAACAACGTGTTTGCACAGAGCATATTTCTGATTACTGTTGCTGTTTATTATCTTGTCTGATTTTCCGCTTGGGTTTTGCATTCCTCATGGTGTCCGATGGAGACCGTGAAAAACGTATTTTATAATTAAGTGACCAAAGAATGTAACCACAATGACTGTTATAACCAGTGGTTTTGTTATATAACTCATGCTCAAGGGTGTTCTGCAATTATCCAAGAGTCAAGAGAGTAACTGGTTGGTTCACGTCAGCCTTTCCATTTCCAAATCATTGTGACAGCATGCATTTCAAACAAGAATGTTGTGACCAAGAATGTGTTTCAGTGTTGACATTCACTCCTTGATTTATTGATAATAAATATCTTTCTATTACAACAAGAGAATGCATAGTGTGTCTATTTTCATTGCTTCATATGACACTTGAGTATGGAATGCAGCAGGTGGATTTTTGTTTTGTTTACTCGTCAATGGTGAGTCAAGTAGCCTATGTACTGTTTTATAGGCTGTACATTCTAATATAAACATACCATACCTAACATAATGCTATAAATTTGTATCTTTGTCTCAGTTCATGTAGCCTAACCTGCACTGAACCGACTCAACCATGAGTGCTGCACTGTAATCTTTGGGCTTTGGCCTACTGGTTAGCAGACTTATAACCGGAGGGTTGCCGGTTCGAGCCCCGACCGGTGGGCCGCGGCTGAAGTGCCCTTGAGCAAGGCACCTAACCCCTCACTGCTCCCCGAGAAGCAGGTTGAAGCAGGCAGCTCACTGCGCCGGGATTAGTGTGTGCTTCACCTCACTGTGTGTTCACTGTGTGCTGTTTGTGTTTCACTAATTCACCGATTGGGTTAAATGCCAAATTTCCCTCACGGGATCAAAAAACGTATATATACTTATACTTTACTGAATCCATGAATGGCTCTTTAAGGGAACGTACCAATGTAAACCACAGGGGTGTGCTCCTTCACTAACTTCACGATGTACTAGCCTTTTGGTCATTTTAAATATATGTCTTCAAATAATAACATGTATGAGTGTAGTAGTCATGTTAGAGGACATATTCTGTTGTATATTTAATTGTTTATTAATTTGAAAGCCCATTTAATGTTTGGCTTGCCTTGACCTATAGCTGGCTGACTGCTAAGCAGACGGAAATATTATCTTCCATGAAATAGAATAGCCTTCATACATAAAATGATGTTGTAATTCTATATTAATTTAGTTGGTTAATCGAATAACAATGACGAGCTTTTAACATTTTAAAGTCGGAGACAGTCCACGATAACCCCCCTGCGTAATTATCGGAAATGAAGGCAACCCAGCTCGTGCACCGAATTTGAAAGTGAATGCGCGATTTATCTCTCCAACCAGGCAGAGCGCTCTTCTTCAATGGGAGAGGCTTCAAGTGACATGCACTGTAATGACGGCAGAGTGGGTGGGAGCTCACGGGGAAAAAATGCTACTGCTGTGGCGTGCTGCGGCGAGTTTGGCGACACCATTTTCGTTTTCCAAAGCCAAAGCACTGTTTTGAAGACACCCCAAAAGACCGAAGGGAGGGGGCAGTGTTTCCCACATTTGAGACACCGCTCTGCTCGCCTCACATCTGTGTTGTTTGCAGCGGGAGCCAGAAGCGTGCGCACGCCGAGGTGAAAGGGAAATCTCCGATCTGATCCGTGAGAAGAGGTCACCAAGCGCACAAATTGACGGGCCGTCGCTGCGCGAGAGCGTGTGGAATAGTAGTGTGGATAATGGCTGCCAGACTCCGTGATACAGACACTAAATGAAGAAGGGGTGTGTGAAGAAGAGACAAGGGCGACGACAGGTAGATATCTTGTCTCTTTGTTCGATTACTTCAGAAATGTGTTGGTTTCTTTGTGTCTCCATGCGACGTGCTGCGCAGGT
The DNA here is from genome assembly GCF_017589495.1 of Alosa alosa. NCBI lineage: Eukaryota > Metazoa > Chordata > Actinopteri > Clupeiformes > Clupeidae > Alosa > Alosa alosa. The sequence goes on from NC_063208.1 coordinate 26,021,296, forward strand.
GGAATCTGACCAGGAGGACTTGTTAGCTTGGACAGCCAACTAGCTGCGATATGCTTATCAAAAAGAAACAATAGCGAACTTCGCTGTCCATTGTAGTCTGTCTTTGGCTCCACTGGACACATATCAATATATTATTGCGTTATCACTGTAAGCTGTTATAGTTGGCACTGACATGTTCATTTGAGTGGATTCGTCCATGCAGTCCTGGGTCTGTTGATTAGCTTGTTAGCCAGACGTAGCAACCACAGAGTAAAGCTAAGTAGTGTTAGCCAGCTAGCAAGTTATACAACAACAGTGTCTGCGCTACGTTCTAAAGTGTGAAGATGGTAACTGCTGACAGTTACATATGTTTCATGTTCAGAACTCAAGTAACACGTGGAGGATATTGTGGATTGATAAAATGTTACACAAATGTATCTTGTTGTCTTGACAGTGTGGCATGGATACAGCCATGTTTACCCAACTAACTAGCATGCTTTGCCTTCCGCAACCATGTGTTTCGATGGTGAAATGGACAAGGGAAGTGAGAGGTTTATGTCACTTCATATTCTTCATTAACTGTTTGATCGCGAGGCGAAATGTGGCTCCTATATTTTTGTTTACATAATTGCAATTGCGCAAGAAAGGCAGGATGGGAAACCGTGGGTACCTTACTCAGATTAATGTCAATTTGTGAAGATGCAGGCGAATATTGTTTTTTTTTTTTGGCTCTACAATCGTTAGTGAGCTTTTCTCTATTTTCATAATACTTTCAAGAAACTTACCGTGACATTGGCATGTCTCAATATACTTATAATTTATGTAGTCGATTTTGACATGTCTGGGCATGTATTGCCACGTGAGGATCGGTCAATAAACACTCGTGAGCATAGCGAAGTTTTGAAAATTAGTTATTCACTCTAGGAATTTGCGCCATACCCAAGCCATTTCTCGCAAATCGACCTTGTCATATCCCAAGCTGACATTCAAGTCCATCAAGATCTGGGTTGTTGATTTACCCTAGCTGTGGGCCTTGTGCCAAGAACGCTATACTGCACCCTTAAATTAAGTTACCAGGCAGGATTAATGCCCGTGTAGAAATGCTCGAGGTTGCACTATGGGAAACATCTCCGTCTAGCTCACCTTAGTTGCCCCGGACATGCCACCGGGGCAGTAACTTGACGTCTTTGCCATGTGGCTATAGCAGAAAAAGTAATTAAAGGTATATAATATAAAAACACAACTAAGCAATAAGGACCGTAGAAGATAAAGAATATACTAAAATACAAATTATACTAACTAACACTTAATCTAAATCAATTCTAAAAACAGTATCCGCATAGTGGTGATTAATCAATCAAGAGGCCCTTGCAATGACTGAGGCAGGGACTGAGCCTGTGATTCTCTGTGCATAGTAAGGTAAGGTAAGGTGCTCTGTGTGAGTGAGTGTCATGGTGATAGTGCAAATGAGTAAGTGCAACAGTGCAAGAATAAAGTCTATATATATATATATATATAACTATTTTAAGAAAAGGTATAAGTGTGGCCACAGTTCGGCTGTGGCATGGAGGGAGGGGTTATGCATATGTGCTAGTGTGCTAATATAGAACGCAAACAGTGAGGCAGAAAGACAGTGGTAAAAAGTGGCTAGTGGACAGACAGTATCCAAACATGGAGGGGTGAAGAGGCAGACAGACTATGCAGAGAAGTCTATCTCTCCTCTTCCCTTAAGTGAAGCATTGAACAGTTCAATGGCCCTGGGGACAAATGACTTCCTCAGTCTGTGTGTTGTGCAAGGCAGTGAGCGAAGTCTCCAGCTGATCAGGCTCTTCTGCTTAACAGTAGTGCTGTGGAGTGGGTGACACTCATTGTCCAAGATGTTGATCAGTTTGTTCAGGGTCCTTTTGTCAGATATTGAAGTGATGCACTCCAGTTCAGCTCCCACTACAGAGCCAGCTTTCCTTACCAACCTGTCAATTCGGCCTGCATCCTTCTTTGTGCTTCCTCCCCGACATACTACTGCATAGAAGAGGACGCTGGCAACAACAGACTGGTTGATCATCCTGAGGAGCTTGCTGCACACATTGAAGGACCGCAGCCTCCTCAGGAAGTACAGCCTGCTCTGCCCTTTCTTGTAGAGTGCATCAGTGTTGGCTGACCAGTCCAGTTTATTGTCCAGGTGGAGACCCAGATACTTGTAGGTGCTTACCACCTCCACATTGACCCCATCAATGGGGACTGGTAGCAGAGTGGGCTTGGACCTGCGGAAATCCACCACCATCTCCTTGGTCTTTGAAGTGTTGAGTTGAAGATGATTGCGTTTGCATCATTGCACAAAGTCCTCCACCAGGCTCCTGTACTCCTCCTCCTGCCCGTTCCTGATACACCCCACAATGACGGGGAACATATGTTGGAGAATAATTGTATTGCTGAACTGCCAGGTCAAACCAGACCTGCATAAGTTTTGCTTTGATCTGATTCCTGCAGTAGGACTGTTCATGAATCGTCAACATATTAGGCTACTTATTCACGTAGACTGTTCTTATTAAATTAATAGTGTCTGGCGATGTTATTATCTAGTTCCTGTTCATGTTACTGTTGTTGACATAACCTATTTACACTGTGGCCTTTCCTGTTCATTGTTCAGTCCCCCATTGATTATCTCTGTCTGTCTCTGCACAGAGGAGTACGCAAAAACACTGGCACATTATCATAACAAATTGCTGTATATAGTATAGAGTTGTTATAGGCATGGTATAATATAATATAGTGTAATAATATAGTGTACCATGGATGAAGGAAGAGTCTATTCAATATAGGTCCCTCCCATGAATGTGTTTTCACTTTCACTTACATTGTGAGATGCAGCTTTTGGCTTTTGGCTTTTGGCTGTATTGTAAGAACTAAGTTAAGCGAGGAAATGGGAGAGGAATACAGCCCCAGACCACTTGTTATTGATTTATTGCACCTAAGACCAGTAGACCCTTACCACCTGCTTTTATACAATTATTTATTTACTGTAAGCTCTCATCCAGTGCAACTTACAGTAAGGATGTTATTTGTCCTAGGCATGCTTCCAGAGTATTTGCGCCATCATCTTTGTGCTGTTAGTGTCTTGCTCTTTCAGTTAAGCAACACTACACGTTTGGTCCTCATTTATTGGTTTGACAGATTCTGTCAAACCAATAGAAGCGGGCTGAGATTATCTGAGTAAGTATTGCTAAATATCATACACATAAATATAAACATGTGCCCCTATCGCTCTCTCTCTCTGTCTCTCTCTCTCTCTCTCTCTCTCTCTCTCTCTCTCTCTCTCTCTCTCCCCCAGCAGCAGCAGCAGCAGCAGACGCAGGCGTGGAGGAGGCTGGGGGGGGGGATGGTGAGCCGCAGCCAGGCCAAGTACGAGCTGATCCAGGAGGTGGGCCGTGGCAGCTACGGCGTGGTGTACGAGGCGGTGGCGCGGAGCTCGGGCGCCCGCGTGGCCGTCAAGAAGATCCGCTGCCACTCGCCGGAGAACGTGGAGCTGGCGCTGCGTGAGTTCTGGGCACTCAGCAGCATCCAGAGCCAGCACCCCAACGTCATCCACCTGGAGGAGTGTGTGCTGCAAAGGGACGGCCTCGCGCAGCGCATGAGTCATGGCTCCAGCTCGTCACTGTATCTAGAGGTGGGGGACAGTGTCTTTATTGTTTATTGGGCGTTTCAGTGTTTGTATGTGTGAGCTGGGTGTGGTGTGTGTGTGTGTGTGTGTTTGTGTGTGTGTGTGTGTGTGTGTGTGTGTGTGTGTCGTATACCTGGAGGAGTGTGTGCTCATCACTGTACCTAAAGGTGGGTGACCGTAGGGTTATTGTGTGTGTTTTGCTGGATATGTACTTTATGTGTGCATGCATGAGTGATGCTCAAGGTCCTCTCTGTACCAGATGGGCTGAGATCTCAGCATGGTGTGTCAGCTGTCAGTTGACAGTTTTATGCTGTTTTTCTTCTCTTTTGATTAGAGCAAGTGGTTTGTGTATTAAATTATTCATTATTCACATTTAAGAGTGCTCTTTGAGGGCCTCAACAAGAATAACTAGAACTTACTATCTGTATGGACCTGGCAGGCAGACAGACAGACAGACAGACAGACAGGCAGGCAGGCAGGCACAGGCAGGCAGGCAGGCAGGCAGGCAGGCAGACAGGCAGACAGGCAGACAGACAGACAGACAGACAGACAGACAGGCAGACAGACAGGCAGACAGACAGACAGACAGGCAGACAGACAGGCAGACAGACCAGACAGACAGGCAGGCAGACAGACAGGCAGACAGACTGCTCCGTTTTGCAGGCAGCTGTCTATTTGTATAAGCATGGAACCGAACAAGCGAATTCATGACCAGTGTTACCAGTGGACAGTGAGGGCGTGTTACGGTCCGTGTGCCGGGCGGAACGTTCCTGCCTGCCACACAGCTGCCTGCCCTGGCAGTTAACACCGCCAGGAAACAGGAAGTAAGGCTTGAAGAGGCCTGGGAGGGACCTGACCACTGTTATTATTAAGTGGCTTTTTTGTACCCGATGCTCTGCCTGATAAGTCGTTGAGGCTGCAATTCAGACCTGCTGACAGCTGAGGTGTGTGTGTGTGTGTGTGCGCGCTTCACACTACAGTTTATCTCTGTGCCTTTTCTATGGGTGTGTTATGAGTGTTTATCCTGTTTGTTTATCTTTTTGCGCAGACTCTGTCACTGTGTATGTAGAAAGGTGGCGTGCAGATGTGTGTTATCTTTTGTTGTTATCTTCACACTGCACTGTCCCTCACTGACAAATCCAGACTCATGTGACCACTGGGTGATGATTGAGCACATTCCAATACCACACACACACACACACACACACATGCACACATAGTGCTCCTTTCTGCCCTTGACAGACACACTGTCCTGCCTCTCCAAATCTCTCCCTTATGTTGTGATCAACAGCTTAGAGCGGTGTCACAGCTGGTGTGTTTTTCATGGCCCAGGATGTGGTGTGTGTGTGTGTGTGTGTGTGTGTGGCTCAGTGTTTCCCGTTTGCGGCATCAAATTGCCTTGTTGGCGCTGGTGGTAAACACACACTCCTGTGCGGCGGAGGCTGTGACGTGACGTCACAGGTCCAGATGGCCAGGAGCTGTGATGTTAATTGTGACCTGACCGCGCTGCAGGTGGGGCAGGGGTGGTCAAGTGGTTGTGCGCAGTTGCAGGTGTGGACTTTGAGTTTGACTGGGCTGATAAGATGATTAACCTATGACCTCATTAGGCTGCCAGGAAGTTGCTGTAGGAGTGCACGGTCTTGTCTGCAGCTGTGTGTGTGTCTGTCTGTCTGTCTGTCTGTCCCTGTGCATGCACGTGGATGATTCAGTGTGTGCATGTGCAACACATATGCCATTGTTCTAGTGTTGGTACATGTGTCCTTGTCAAGTTGCCAGTCAGTTTTGTTGCTCTGTTTCTATGTCAGCAGCGATACCTGTGTGTGCGTGTGTGCGCGCGCGTGTGTGCATTTCTTCTTCATTATGTAATGCAGTTATTGAATTGGTGTGTGTGTGTGTGTATCAGCATGTATAGACCTGTATCACACTGCTTTCCTTTTTGGCTGCTCTAGTACTTCTCTCACCTCCTCATTCCCTCAGACAATCAATCTTTCTTTCACTCACTCACTCACTCACACTCTCTCTCTCTCTCCCTCTCCTTGTGTCCTGCTGTGCCTTTCTTTCCTCTTTCTCCATGGATCTGTCTTCTTTCTCTTTCTCTTTCTCTTTCTCTCTCTCTCTCTCTCTCTCTCTCTCTCTCTCTCTCTCTCTGGGTATCTGCATTTCTCTCTCTCGACATCTTCCTCTTGTCATACCCTAGGTCTTTATCTCTCACTTTGTCTACTCTTCTCTGACAGACAGAACTATGAGAGAAGACCAACATAGGCTGGCCCGTGTGCGTGTCCGTGTCCGTGTGTGTGCAGTATTGCATGTGTGTGTGTGTGCAGTTGTGCGTGCGTGTGTGTACGCGTGTGTGCAGTTGTGTGTGTACGCGTGTGTGCAGTTGTGTGTGTGTGTGAGTACTGCCTCTCAGTGCGGAGGCACGTGGGCCTTTGTCCATCAGCTCGTTAAGCTCTCCACCGCGCACCGCTTGGCTGCTCTCCCAGAACCCTTTGTTTACACTTTTTCTTTTTTACTCTTCTCTGTCTTTCTCTCCCCCCTTCCCTTTAACCACCACCACTCCATTCTTCCTCTCTCTGCCATGTTCTTCAGGAGAACCCCTGCAGAAATACAAATGATTATGGTGGGGGATGACAACCCAGTAGTGTGGTTGCTGTTCATTGAATCCGCACATTCATTTTGCTTGGGGGTGGTGTTCCTTTATCAGCTCTGTGTTAAACAATTTGCAGTCCAATTTGTGAAGCAGACTGCATTTTAAACACTTTGATGTGTGTGTATGTGACATTCAGAATGCCCAATTGGTAAAGCAGACTGACTTTTAAACGTGTATGCGTGTGTTTGCGTGTGAAAAGAAACGTTTAAATGTTGGCCGAGATTCATGGCTCTGGCTCTGGAGCGGACACGGCAGCGAGCAGCTTTGTAGTCATCACCTCACAAGAAAGACCACAACATCCTGCCTGCCCGGCCGCCTCTCGCACACACAGCCAACTTCTCTTTTCATTTTCTAGCGCAGTCAGAGAGCTTTGTGCTCGGTGGCTTTTGCGTAATGTATTACAGTCAGTGACACATGCTCGGGAGAGATAGTTGTGTGGACACTTTCATTTGATTCCTCCGCACCTTCCCTTTTCCGCTCTCTGTTCCTCCCCCACTCTTTCTCCTCTCTTGTAATTTCCTCCTGTGGCTTCTCAGCTTCAGTGAATGCTTGGCCCGTCTGACTGGAACCACTTTGATTTGGAGTCTCTGCACATGGAACTGTCTTGTCCTTGATCCCAGTAGACAATGTTTTTTCCCCATCAAAATCAGAAGAACCTTACTTCATTTGGCCAACACTTTTAACCAAGGCGACTTATGTAAACTGTTACAAGAGCCATTCTCCCCAGAGCAACTTGGGCTTAAGTGCCTTGCTAAAGGGCACAACGGTGGAAGCTTGGAATTGAACCCTCAACTTTTCAGGCCCATCTCCTTAGCCACAACGCCACCACCTTACCTTACCTTAGTCTCGTAACTGTTTGCCTCTCATCAGGTGCTAGTTTGAGCGTTTGAAGTATCCTTGTAGCATGTATATTTGAGGTATTTTATGCAGCCACATACCTATTTATTGTCTTTCTCTACAGTTTAGCCTCTTCATTCTAAAAGATTGGCCATAGGTTCAGCTGACAAAGCAGTATACTCATAGGGCCTTCATGACATGTCGGATATTTGGAAATCCAGACGTCCGACTTGAAAGTAAGGTCGGGTTGGATTTTATGCTTGGAGAATTTGTGCGGAACTCTTGTGCTCCAAGGTACCCGACTTGACGTCACGATCATGCTTCCCAACCACGGTGCCCTCCCTTGCAACAACACAAGAGCCAAACCTCACTCTCATTACAATTAGGAAAGGCTATTTATCACTAAATTAAAAGGACATTCTCCTTGCTCAACCACAGTAAGCAGTTCTAATAACTTATTTATATGTTTCCTGTAAGACAGCATAAAAGCATGATCATGTTACTGCAGGAATCCATACTTGTTTTCCTAGCTGATCTTATGAACATGTTTTTTTGGAGTCGTGTCCTCCTAGTGTACGGTCACCAACTCAGACGCTTTAGAAGGCAGATGTAGGTGATGATTGAGATGCAAATTAAACACACCGGATTACCAGTCACTAACTTAAAGGTGCTCTAAGCGATGTTGGGTAATGTCACTTCTGTTGACATTCAAACAAAACAGAGAGCTATCTTGCTACTCCCTCCCCCTCCCTCAAGTGCAATTGAATCTCTTCGGAACGCGCATCTCGTCGGTGATTGGCTGGAACAGTTTATGTTTTTATGGTCCAGGCTGGACCAAGTTGTTTTTGTTACCGTTTTTGGAGCCTGGGCTGTCCACAGAGACTGTGTTGTTTTACAGTGTATTCAGGGCACAGGCAGCTAGCGGATGGTGATGTTGTTAGCTGTGTCTGACAAAAAATGTTTTAGCTTAGAAACCGCGTAACATTGCTCGGAGCATCTTTTTAAAGCACTCAAGGGTTAAAAGGGAGCTCGTCTTGCAGCCCAAGGCTCTCTTTCAGCAAAGCAAAGCTTCTACTCAGGGCCCCGTTTAAAAGTGACGGAGAGGAATGAATAAGAAGAAACCCCGCCTTGTGCCGTGAGCACAACAGGATGAGTGTCTAGCTCGGGGATTCAGACGAGATCTGCCGCGGATGCTCAGATGTCTGTTTGTGATGGCTCGTCATCTCCCGCTACCGCATAGGGATTCCTTTGATGTGTCTTATTTTATTTTTGGGAGGTGCAATGAGGTGGCAGCTAAATTAAGTGATAATCTTATGAATCAGGTTATCAGATGCAGGACCTTTTAAAAGTGGGTTTTTAGAAATGGGATTCACCCCCCTTTATTCCCTCCATTAGCTGTCATGCTGAGGTGGAACGTTGTCTGCACAGAGCCGGCTTCGGAGCTTAAACCCCCCTGCTGTTTTTCTGTATGACTGTGTTTTGATGCGTTGTGTAAGAGCGTTGCCTAGGTATGCATCAGTGTTGACAGCTGTTTGCAACATGCTCAGAACTTAACAATGATGCTCGTAAAACTTGGTTACAGCTTTAGACAGCTGTGTGACTTTAACTCATGCTTATCTTTGTCTTCGGTCTCCTCTCTCTCTCTCTCTCTCTCTCTCTCTCTCTCTCTCTCTCTCTCTCTCCTTTCTTTTTCCCCTTCATCTCTTTCTGTCCTCAGCCAACTTATGATGTGGCATTATAAGGAAGGGAGGCTAACAATTGTGGTTTTCAACTAATGATATTCATTGATGGTGATTTATTATGTTGCGTTGATGGTGATACTGATTACATTGTTTTTAAACTGCTTTTTTTCTCTCTGTCTGTTTGTCTTTCTCCCCTCTCTTTCTTTCTTTCTTTCTTTCTTTCTTTCTTTCTTTCTTTCTGTCTCTTTCTCTCTCAGCTGGTGGAGACGTCGCTAAAGGGTGAGATTGCCTTCGACCCACAGTGCGCCTACTACCTGTGGTTCGTGATGGACTTCTGCGACGGCGGTGACATGAACGCCTACCTGCTGTCGCGCAAGCCCAGTCGCCGCACCAACACCAGCTTCATGCTCCAGCTGGGCAGCGCTCTGGCCTTCCTGCACCGCAACCAGATCATCCACCGTGACCTCAAGCCCGACAACATCCTCATCTCGCAGGGTCGCACCCCGGCTGGCTCGCCAGAGCCCACGCTCAAGGTGGCCGACTTCGGCCTGAGCAAGGTGTGCTCGACGTCGGGCCTCAACCCCGAGGAGCCGGCCAGCGTCAACAAGTGCTTCCTGTCCACAGCTTGCGGCACTGACTTCTACATGGCGCCGGAGGTGTGGGAGGGCCACTACACAGCAAAGGCGGACATCTTTGCGCTGGGCGTCATTATCTGGGCGATGGTGGAGCGCATCACCTTCGTAGACGTGGAGACGCAGAAAGAGCTGCTGGGCAGCTACGTGCAGCAGGGGGGCGAGATCGTGCCGCTGGGCGAGGCGCTGCTCGAGAACCCCAAGATGGAGCTGCTCATCCCGGCGCGCAAGAAGAGCATGAACGCCAGCATGAAGCAGCTCATCCGCGAGATGCTCTCGGCCAACCCCCAGGAGCGGCCCGACGCCTTCGAGCTGGAACTCCGCCTGGTGCGCATCGCCTGCCGCGAACTCGACTGGGACACATGATGGTGGGCAGGTGCATGATGGGAAGGCGAAGGACTAATGAGTGCACACCACACCGCACAGCACAGCCCACTCGACTCCGACCCTGACATAAACCCTTTAAGGACTTTGGGTTTAGTTTCAACGTTTTTTTTTTTTTTTTTTTTTTGTTTGTAAAGAAGTTAAAGCAATGCGAAGCAACGCCGAACAAATCAGGACTGGGGACTGGTGACGTTAACCAAGAACAGTTACTTGCACTTGAAGAGTGCAAAATTCTTTCTCTCTTTTTTTTGGATTTTCCTTGTTTTTTTGGACGACAATAAAACAAAACACAATCACCCACCAACCACTGGGTGCAGGTATCTATGCATCCTTTTACTAGCAGGTTTGGAGGGGTTTTTTTTTGTAACATTTTTTTTCTTGTTTTATATATCAAGGGAAATGTAAGAAATCAATTTGTCCTTGACATTTCTTTCTTGTAGTTATGTGACCAGAATAGCGATGTGTGGCGTTTACCACGGCGACTGTTCCTAAGGTTACCCTGTAAGCACAGTGTTTTCTGCAGGCTTTCAGATGAGTGCTGGCCGAAGCCTTCGCTTTATCTTACTCTTCAGGAATTATCCGCATCACGTTTTCCACCTCGTCCTCGTCGCTGTCTTGAGGGGGATTGGATTGCACCAGCACCCTTCCACTGTTACACCCACCCCTGAAAAAAATATCTGTTTGATCTCGTCGGCACGCCTCGAAGCATGGGGATTTAATTAGCAGAGTTGGAATGCCGCCTGGCAAAAGCAAACTTCTGACGGGTCCTCCCCTGGCATCTCTTGTTCCTCTCCTCCTCTCTTCATCTCTCTCTGCTCTACTGGGAACCTTCCTTATTTCCTCCCTTGGCCCCCGAGTCTGACAGCCCCCATTGACTGCACATGTCTCTGGACAGCCCTGAGGTTTCTTGTTTTCTCTGTCTCCAGTTGGCTCTCACGTCTGGTGCTAACGTCACCTCTGATGCAACTCCGTATACACAGGGAAAAATGCCTCTTTTCTTGACGCACTTGACCAAAATCTCCACCGCTTACCACAAGCCAATGGCATTCAAGTGGTTGGTCTGTGCTAATCTTCCGTGATCATTATGGGCTGCGATTTCTGTCCGCCAGTTAGTTTTTACTGGATGGGTCATCATGATGTAATTTTACTGTTTTTACTGCTGTTGCCAGACTCTCTTGAAAACATCTGATTCTGTAGTCAGGTTGCCAGTGGAGTTTAAACTGTATTTTCTGTGCTAGGAGTGAGTGTACTGTTAGCAGGCTCCTGACTCTAAATTGACATTTCGTTACTAGTTGCATTAAAGTAAGTATCAGTGCAAACAGCCATTAATACATGTCTTTAGTTCCTACGTACAAAAAAAAGCACAGAGCAGTATCTGTGCAGGCAGAAAAAAAAATGCTGCTGATTTTTATTTAATTTGAATTTTTTGTTTGATTTAATTTTTACAAAACACCTCTCATTCTTGGGATAATTAAAGGGGTGTGTTATCACTTCAGAGAGTGGTAGACTTGCAAGAGGCAGTAGAACAACACAAAACCTTTTGAATTGATTGGACCGGGGTCAGATTTTGGCCAGACCTGTTCTAGAGTCTCCTGAAAAGTCCCGTGGGAAGAGAACGTGCGGGACCAGGCCCCCTGCAGTGTAGGCTTTGGATGTGACCTCGCCTGGACACAGGCTGCTTGGGCTAGTGGAGCAAGTAACCTGCACGCTCTAATAACTGCTCCACTTTTTGCCGGCTGAAGTGTGTGTGTGTGTGTGTGTGTGGGTGTGAACAGGGTTAATCTGTGTCGAGGCTAGCAGGTGTTTGTGACCTGTGCTTTTCCTCTGGCCTTGAGCCAGTCCTGTGATCTGGGTTGAACCCATAGAGCGGAGTGACTGAGGGAGGGAGGGGTGTGGGCGGGGTTGGCTGAGTTTTGTGTCTCTTGATTTGGACAGAACACAGATGCAGTGATGTAAATGTTTTAACGAATCGCCTAACGAGAGAATTTGAGGAATTTTGCTCCCCTCCACTAATGTAATTAAATTCCCTGAAAGAAAGATGGGAGAAAAGGGGTTGGCAGGCGTCATGCTGCTTACTGAAGGGAGCATAGAAGCCCTTATTGTTGCCTAAACATCCACTTCTTGAGTTTCAGGCCAAGTGTGTTGCCTTGCAGAAGTCCGAAATTTCTGAACTTGAATCTGCAAACTTGAAGGATCGATCGGTGTGTGTGTGTGTGGGGGGAGGGGGTCTGAGGGGTGAGGGACAACAACTTAGCTTAATTTTGTTTTTCTGCCCACAATTTTTTTGATCCTCTTGGTGCACCCATGGCCTCCTATTAGACTCTACTGAAAAGTGCTTTTTAGAGACCGTGTACACACGAGAGAGAAGAGAGAGATGGTCAACTGAGACAGGTGACACACACAGACATCACATGTTTCTAACCTTTTTTGAAAGGACTGCACACAAGATGAGAAACCACCACTGTCCTCACATTCACACACACACACACACACACACACACACACCTTTTCATACACAGCAAACCTCTGGGTGCCGAGGCGTCGTCAATTTTGGACACTTGATGCTGATGAGGTGAAGTTGATCTCACTGTGTAACCCCCCCCCCCCCCCTCCCACACACACACACACACACACACACACACACACACACACACACACACACACACAGAGACACCTTATGGCACTCGATCCCACTGGTAATCCCTTTCACCACGCTTCTGACAGCTCCACAGTAAGCCTGTTAGGTTGTCACAGCAGCTGGCAAAGACAAGCCCGGGGGCTCTCAACTCTAGTGGGAATGAGGGGTGTGCCTCTCAATTCTGTTCAGCAGCAGCAATATTTTTTAGTCCGGAAGGAGGGGGAGGTGGGGGAAGGGCATGTTGTTTCCCAAAAAAAGACACACACACACACACACTAAGCTCTCAATATTTAATGCAGTAGATGCAGATTTCAGGGTCACTTTACTCTTCCTGTTCGTCTTGCCTTGGTGCTCTTGACAAATGGTCAACACCAGCAAAAGCACAACACCTGCTCTACACACACACACACAATCCTGGAATGTTTGCATGGAGGCTTGCCTTTACAGGAGTGCTGACAGGATTAACTTGTAATCTACAATAGGGCCACAGGAGAGATGGGTGTACATCATGCTTGGAGAACCAAACTGTTGTTTTGCATTTGCCTTTTTTTCTTTGCTTTATTTCTCTCTCTCTCTTTTTTTGAGATTAACTGAATTTATGCCTTATTTCTTAATTCCCTGCCCATGTAAGCACTTGATGTATGAAAAAAAAAAAAAAAGACTGTGCACTTAGCCTAGAACAGTGGACCGTAGAAGGAAATTGTGTTTTTTCTCTCTTTAGCCCGTAATCTTATAGGGCAGATTGTGTTTGAGTAGGTCCACCTTGTTCCGAGCGTACTAAATGACACGTGTATATGAAAGTGCTGTCAGTATTTAAGTCGGCCTGTCATACAAGTTGACTTCACGCCCTATTCCCCCCCTACTTTGCTTCTTTTAAACACTTGTGTGATTGAACACAGTGGAACTGCACGGTGACAAGGCCAGCCACTAGACTAGACCGAGTATTCAGTCTCAAAAGTAGGTCATGATCATCTCTTTGCCCCGGAGGCTGCTGGGAGATGGACGAGGCTGCGGGGAAAGTTGATGTGAGGACACATGGGCTGTTTCCGAGATGGCATACTGCACACTGCTCGTATGCTGATTTTAACAGCATTTCTGCATTTCGGATACAGCCATGGGGACTCTGCACATCTCCACGAGCTAGAGCCTTTCCATTAAGTCCTTATTTAGTAAACCAATCAGGATTTTTGGCAAAACCTCAAGACATGGTCCTCAAAATACATGATTATTAATCTTCAAAAATGATCTGCACTTTGAAGATTCCTAATCTTTTGTATTCATAGACTTTCTGTGGTTTGATTTGATCCCATTTTTGTATAAACTGTACAGGGGATGTATAGATTGAAGAAAGTGTAAAAGATGGGGATTTTTCCCCCCCCTCTTTATTTTGAGGGGTGACATCATGGATTGGACCATGATTCAATCTGACATTATTGCTGTGGTGGGTTTGGTTTTCCTGATTTGTTTTTTGTGTGTGCGCACAGACAAATTTTTACAGTTTTCTTTCCAGTCTTGAATAAATGAGTCAATGAATTGCCATTCAGAATGCGATGTGGTGTGCCTGTACTGTTGGTAATTGTCTGTGTCCATTGGCTGCTTGTTTGTCCTTTACCCCCACCCCATCCCCCACCCCGGTCCGTCCGTCCATCCGTCTATCTCCACCCACTGGAGTGGGCCCAGCCGACTTTTCCACTACCTCCCAGCACTCAGTAGAACTTAACACTGTGGGCAGAATTGGACCCAGTAGTATAAACACAGTCATAAACACACAAAATCCCATTACATGTTTCAGTAGAAGTTGGCTCAGTTCAGTTTTCTGGTTTCATTATTTTTCGGTCATGGGGTCCAATAGAAGCAGCAGCAGCAGCAGCAGCAGCAGCAGTACCATGAGCAGTGGATGACCAAAACCATCACTGTGTCAGGAAGTGTCGTGTTGAGTTGTTGAATGCATCACCCACTGGCTGCTCAACCAGGATTGCATTGGTTAAAAGATCCCAATGCTGAGAAGGGGTCTGGTTCTACATCTGCTGTATGGATGTGTAATGGCTGCAGCCACGACTGCGGAAATGTAATGGTCAAGTTGTAATATGGTTGAAAAGAAGAAAAAAAAAACATTAAAAACTGTCAGACAAAACTTTCTTCTTTTTTTTAAAGAATGGATTTTCTTTTGGAGTCAGTGTAAAATATTTTGAGAATAATTGAAATTTATCAAAAGCAATGTTGTAAATGAATGTGTAATTTATTGTTGCTTTTGCTTTATAAATAAATAAATAAACAATCATGGACTTCACTTGTAATGAATCAGTGATTAGGCCTAGGCTACTTCTTGAAATCATCAAGAACAAGAACATATTTGATTCCTATGGTAACTAACAGAGAAGTTCACCGTACTTACTGTGGTAAATGGCAAAGTATTGTCTGCAGACATGCTGCATTGCAATATAATGTCTGTACAAGAACAATGATGGAGTTAACGGTGACACCCAGGCTCTTCTTGCTTTACGACCTTACGTCAGTCACCACTGCATGGCATATTCTCACAAACGTGACGTTAATGGGTTTAGTAAAGGCCAGACTGGACAGGCTAAATCACTTTAATGCAATGTCCTAAAAAGGGATGAAGTCATGATGACCATGGGACATTTTTATACAGTAAGGATTTATTGTATTTAAATTTTATATTTAGCCTATGGTGATCAAAAGGCGAAGCAGATTTTGGATAAGAAGTCACAGCAGTAGCCTAATGAAATACTGCTCGTGACAGGTGTTGATCATTACCAGCAGGAGCTATTTCTTTTACAAGCTCTCCGTGGTGTTGCAATATCAGTTGCATTGCAAAATCAAAATTTGGTTGCAGTGACGGAAATCATGTTTTATTAGCCTTTTAATCACATTGGAATACTTGAATAATCAACTCCAGCATGTTTCACTTGAGCTTAAATACGATGATATAGTTAATACTAGTTGATAGGCTTATAGCCTACTCAAATAGGTAGACTGCTATGTTTCTTATTTAGGATCCGTACTAAACGCCAATAACTTAACCTCTCAGAAAGCGT
>NC_063208.1:26041814-26056814 GCF_017589495.1 Alosa alosa
GACAAACTCTCCATTATTACATTCTCCAGCAAGAAAACAAGGCCACCTAGAAATGTTGACAAAGGTTGTAGATGACCCTAGCCATCTAAAACATTATGGCCTGTATGGAGAGTTGAACCATAGAGGGTCGATGTCCTTATGAGAGATGCCCTAGTTTTTTGTACACTTTCCTGTGCAAAATATGATGTCTTATAGACCATGCCCCTGCACATGCACATGCTCCAAAAATGTATATATGTAATTGTTTACTTTCTGGTTTAATCATATTATAGCAATATATCATTTTTGTTTTTGTAAAAATTGTCCCTATTAATGAAAAGCACCACTTCCACTGTGAAGATGTATTGCTGTTTGGGTGGCATATGGATGCTAGTTTACTAATCATGTTGATTTAATAAAACAGCTTGAAAAACAGCTGAGTGTGCCCACTTTGTGCCCGCCTGCAGCCCATGGCACCTTCCTGGGCCACATCCGATTGGAGCCGCACAAGCCCCAGCAGGTGCCCATCGACTCCACCATGTCGTTCGGGGCCTCGACGCGTGTCTACACCCTCCGCGAGAAGCCCCAGAGTCAGCCGAACGCGGCAGCGGGAGACGCCAAGGGGGTGGAGGACGAGGAGCTGAAGGGACTCCTGGGGCTGCCGGAGGAGGAGACAGAGCTGGAGGTGAGCACGTGGAGGAAAATAGTGGACGTAAAATAGCCAGTTTGAGAACGCGCTTGATGGGAAAAGTGTGTGTGTGTTTGGGCAGGGGATAATCTGCATTGTAAGAGATGCAACCACCAACATCAACATCAATCAAAACCATTCATTGTCAAGATTTAAACTAAATGCTAAATGTACTATGTCATTTATAACAGTGTTTCTCAAAGTGTGGTCCGGGGACCACTGGTGGTCCGCAAGCTATCCCAAGTGGTCCGCGAGCAGACGTGGTAAAATATAATATAGATGTAGGCTAATATACTGTTCAAGTAGGTCTAATCTTTTTTAGCTAGGTGGTCCGTGCGTTTCTTTTTTATTGGTTAAGTGGTCCTTCATCTGAAAAAGTTTGAGAAACACTGATTTATAACATCTCATGTCCTTTACATTAATTGCACCATTACCCCCCCCCACACACACACACACACACACACACACCTTACCCTACCATACACACACACACACACACAATATACCTTTTCAATTACTACTTTTAATTTATTCTTTAAAGATGAGCTGGCTCTTGAGCACAATAATTTCATTACTTATATTTTTTTAATAACTCTATAATTATAATGACCATAAACTACTTGAACTTGATCATTGTAAATCAAATTAAATTGCTTCTCGTCTATGCAAACGTGCCTTTATACAGATTAATTAAAAAAAAAAAAAAAACGTTACAAAGATACTGCATCAATTCGTAATGTATTCCATTATTACACTATGTGCTTCGTAGCCTGTTGTCTTTTTTTAGTTATTTATCTATCTATTTATCTCTCATCCTTTGCGGTACTCATGTAGTGCTATCTTCTCACCAACACAGACCTGTCACTCATCAGCCGGTCACCATAGTCACTGCAAGCAAGCTCGTAGCAACGGAGCTCTTACCTAAGGAGTTGTCATTTTTCCTTACTAAAAGTTGGTTTCAGCAGCTCTTAGAAAACTCTTAGTTAAAAACCTTTAGTGCAGTTTAGGAGTACTTTTAAATGCTCCGCAAATAGGCGCTGATATGACTGCATTGTCACTTGCCATGCACATCAGCGCCAACATTTTTAACTGACAAGCAATGGATTAACTATGGATGTTATTGAGTGGCGCCGTCAAAAATAGAACTGAATTGTAATCGACATGGCGACAGCAGCAAAGTTTGACACTGGTTTGTGGGGTTGTATTGAAAACAATAAAATCTCAAACTTATGTTGGCACTAATGTGCAAAGCGTGTCAGCTGTAAGATAAAATGCTTTATGAATAAGCTGGTTATGATTTGAAAATAGATAATTATCGGCCTCCATATTTTAGCCACAGAAGACTTCTTTTCTGCACAGGGATAGAAATGTTCTGTGCAAAGTTTATGTAGAAAGTTGAGTACTAGGGCTGATCAGCTTTCCTTCTCTTCCACTCTCTGTCAGAATCTGACTGAGTTCAACACAGCCCACAACAAGCGCATCTCCACCCTGACCATCGAGGAGGGCAATCTAGACATCCAGCGGCCCAAGAGAAGGCGGAAAAGCTCCAGGGTGTCCTTTAGCGAGGACGAGGAGGTCATCAACCCGGGTACGACAGAGCACATATGCTCCCCTCAGTCAACAGTAACACACACACACACACACGCACACAGACAGACATGCACACACGCACACAGACAGACATGCGCACACACACACACACACAGACAGACAGACAGACAGACAGACACACTACCTTGTATGGCATTTTTTTATTTTAGTAGTGTACTAGTGTAATCCCAACATTTCAATAACAGAGCACAGATCTTGACCTGTAAAGCCCAGCTTCCCTACATTCTACCAGTACACTGTGAGTACACTGGGAGGTACGTGGCCATTTTGCCCGTCTCACTCTGGTCTGTCAGCATTGTTCTAGTAGAGCATCCATCTGCAGTTTTCAGCTGATGCTCCAGAATGGTCACATAGCCAAAAAAGATACTGCTTCCAAAGCACTGTGTCAGCAGCTAAACATCGCTGCAGTGAGCCAGCCTCGAAGAACAACTTTGATAAGAGATCCTCCTCAGCTTCTCCTCCAGGGACAACAACAACCTGTAATAATGCTCTTTAGTCTTATTATTTAGTTTTTGTGTCCATTAAAAACATGATCGCCTATGCAATGAATCTGCTACACTTTGCTAGACAATACAGTGATGCACTTGGCACTTTGAGCCTGCTACATGTATGAGAACCTGTACATTTGTACAGAACTGTTACCTGTTGCCAAATACTAATACCCAAGGCAGTAGTTGAGGTATTTTCACTTGCATAAGTGCTCCTTAATCTCTCATTCCTCTCCTGTCTGTGCTTGCTGCTCTGGGCTGAAGTGCTGCTGGCTGTTGAGGTGGTTGTTTATTCGCGTGTAACGGTACATAGAGGTCACGGTTTGGGCTCGTACCCCATTTTGGGCACCACGGTTTAGTATTAGTTTGATTCAGCGGCAAAAAAAGAGAGGGGTAAAAACAAAATGTTTGGTGCTGGCCTGCACCGATCCCTGTGGCTCCCAAACCTTTGTCCACTCACACCAGACACCCCAGCGCTCTCTCTACAGTCTCTCCACTCAGACCGGACACCCCAGTGCTCTCTCTACAGTCTCCCCTCCATCTCTCAGTCCAAGAATGAGCGAGCACATTAAGTTGATCGATATTTGCACATGTATGGTGTGTTCTCTGTGCCTGCGTATTGAGCCCGTGGTGGCTCAGGAGGAAAACGCTTAAGGTTCCTCATGGTTCCTCATGGTGCGGTGCTGTGATATGAATGATTGAGCCTAAAGACATGTTATCCTCTCAAACTTGCCGAGGTGGCACCCTATGATGTCAGTTCCATTGTCTTTTAATATTAGTTGTCCCTTAATATTTTTATATCGTAGTGGCTATGAGAGAAATAGAGAGATTTTTTTTGTGTGTGTGTGTGTGTGTGTGTGTGTGTGTGTGTGTGTTTTATTATAACTCCTATCTTTGTATCTTTTTTGTTTTGTTTTTGTGTGTGTGCTGTGCGGTCTGCCTCTCTCCCCACAGAGGATGTGGATCCCTCAGTAGGGCGTTTCAGGAATATGGTGCAGACTGCAGTGGTTCCTATGAAGGTAACGCTTTAGTCCCATAGGTGGGCTAGATGGGGTGAAATGGGTACCAGCCAAGTGTGATTTGTATTTTAATCCCTTTAACTGTGGCACTATATATTAAGCTGTGTTGGTCTCTTTCTCTCAACAATGCTTTCAATGCTTTCAAACACACACTACACTACACGCATCTCTCACTTTCTCACACTTGCTCACTCTTTCACTCTCTTACACACACACACACACACACACACACACACACACACACACACACACACCCTTCTACAGAAAAAGAAGACTGAGGGTGGTGGCGCTCTGGGCCTGGATGACGGCGTTGCGCGGCGGATCCAGAACTTCCCCCTGAGCGCCGGCCTCTACGGCGACCTGCCCCCCACGGCCCACGAGGGCGACAGCCCGCTCAGCGCATCCCAGGGCGGCTCGGCCATCCTGGGGGGGCTCCCCCTGCCCTTCCCCAACCCTGCCCCGGAGGTTGACCTCTCCCCCACCAGCGTCCAGCCCCCAGTGGTCCTCACGGCGGCCCAGGGCCCCACGCCGTACACAGGAGGGCCAGAGGCCCTCAACGAGCCCCGCAAGAAGAAATACGCAAAGGAGGCGTGGCCTGGGAAGAAGCCCACCCCCTCACTGCTGATCTGAGCACAGTCGTCATGGTGTCCTTTGAACACTATGGGGCATGTTGGGAGGCCTGTGTGTGTGTGTGTGTGTTTTGAAGAAAGGACCTTTGGGCTTTTGGACTTCTTGGAAAGATGTGCTGAGAGACTTTGTGTGAAATCCGTTTGCGGTTTTTGTTTGTTTGTTTAATTTCGCCGCCTGACGACCCCGTCCTGGTTTTCCATGTTTTTGTTTTGATATCTTGTGTCTAACTTAAGTAGGAGTTTTTTGAGGCTGTGAAATATGAAATTTGCTCTTGTTTTTTTTTAAATTTTTATTTAATTTCCTGACAGGACTTGTTAGGAAGCAAGTCGAGTCGATAGTCGGAACACTCACACTGAAAGTTTAAATGTAACTAAAAGACTACACTGTCTGTCTGCCTGCCTGCCTATGTATAAATTCTAAGATTATTACAGCAGTGCTTCTGAACATTACCGTAAGAAAGCGTGGTTCTTGTAAATGAAAGTTTCTAACAGTGTAAAGCTTTGCCAGATATAGACAATCCACATATTACAAAACATGTTGGGTGAATTCATCTGTTCACCTCTTGTTCATCTATTCACCTCAATTGTTTGTTTTGTCAGCCTTCACCATAAGCTTTGTTGGACTCTTTTATGCTTAGCTGTCTATAGGGGACACCTTACTGTTATTAAGTACAGACTGCTTGACCTTTGACCTTTTGTTTATATGAATTAATGAGACATGTCATCCTTACAAACTTGGTGAGGTGGAGCCCTATGATATCAGTTCGGTTATAGTTGTCTCTTTTTTATATTTTTATATCAGAGGGGTTATGAGAGAGAGAGAGAGAGATAGATAGAGAGAGAATTGCTATGTGGTTGGGGGTGGGGGGGGGGCAAAGGTGTCTTGCGATAATGTTTTTTTATAACTCCTATCTTTTGTTTGATAACTTTTAAAATAATAATAATAATAAAAAAAAAAGTAATCCCTCTTGTTCGTAGCGGCTGTTTGACAAACGGAATGGCGAGGACATTTTTCAGAAGCTCTCTCCAGGGACCCATTCTCTCTGAGGTGTCATCCTGCTGTTTAATGCGTGCCGTACTACGCTATTTATTTTATTTTTATTTATTTTTTAAAAGCAGCTCAGGCGTTGTAATCCAACATGAAGGAACCAAGAGTGGTGGGAAGCTGGTAGCTAATCAGTGCTTGCTTCAGTTTTCTGGGTGGTTATCAAACTCAGGCAGACAACAAGCGACAGGCATGCCTTTTTGCACAGCGTGCTGTGCTGCATTTCAAACTGTGTGACACTTTCTAGAGATAAGAGGGAGCTGTGGGTCTTTTGTAGTTACTGTGTCTGTGTTTCAGTTGGTTAAGATGTCTCTGTCTCGCTTGGCAAAGATGGAAATGACAGACAAAGGGTGCACTAATAGAGATTTCATTAGTTAGGTAATGCAATCATTACTTTGGTCATTAATTTGGCTTGTCCACTAGGGGGTGACATGTGACAGAATTTGGGTTTGACCAGTTGGCTAGCTAATGAAAATGTCCTGGTCTGTGCTGTTTTCGGGCTTGGTCCCGTGCTGAGGGGACCGTTGTCTAGAACACTGTGTTCCTCTCAGGAAGACAATTTTTCAGCCTGATTGATAGCTTTCTTATATAATATTAAAAAAAGCAAGTCAAATGAAGAACAAGACGAAGAACATGTATATAATTTATGAATCCAAGACAAGATCTCATGAGGGAAAATTAACATCCGGCCACTGACTACAAGGCTGAGACAAAGTACAGAAACAACTGGCAAGCTTACTCCTGAGAATGAATGCCATTTGCAAAACATTGTGTTGTATTATTATACAAACATATTTTAATAATAGGGAAAAGATAATGAAAACAATAGAAAGAATATACATATAAAAGATGAAATTAAGGTGAAAAATATAGATTAAAATGGCTAAAACACAAAATGATGTACCATAGCTTCTAGTGTTTCAAGCAAAAGCTCAAAGACTTCACTTACAAATGATCAACTCCAGGCTGATGGACTTTGTTCCAGATACAAGTAGTTTATTTCTGCTCTGGTTTGCCTGGCTAATTTATAGGACTCCTTGCAGACCAGTAATTCAGTCTTGATATAAAATCTCACATCTAAGATGAAAACGTCCTACAGCTTTGCCATGGCCTCCATGTTGCTCAATCTCTTTCTAAACATTTCTAAACAGGAATATATTTTCATCATTCAAACCATTTATATATAAGTCAAATATAGAAAATGATTCAAGACAAACATTAAGATGGGCAAACGAATTATTGGTTTGTATCAATATTAAAGTTCTGATGGTGCCCAAAGTCACTTGAAACTGTTAAATTGTCGGTGTGCATTTGCAACATGGCAGAAATGTGCTTTAATCTCAATTGACTATTGTACTATGACTATAGAGTTTGAGACTAGGGCTCAGAGCTGCTTCGGCTATCAGGACCCTGGACTTGAAATCAGTGCTAAATTTAAAGCTCCTCTTTGTCACGGAATACAGTTATCTCTTTTTTTTTTATTGTCATCTAATTTCACAGAGGAGATTACAGAGCTAATTTCGGTCTTTTAAAGGAGAAGAGAGCCCGCAAAGCATGATTTAGAGAATTAGATCAGAACTCCGAAAGCCCCAAAGATATTGTTAACAGACTGTGATCTACATTCACATGTGACGTTTTGGTGCACGTATCTATCTAGGTATCGCAGGTATTTGCTTTCTGGAACGCCCCCCTCCTAAAATACCGATTCTGCTCTGCTTTGCCCCCCCCCCCCCACCATGTGTGGGAGAAAGACACATCCTGTTGGGTAGCTTGAAATCATTGACACTTTTGTGATGGGAATCCCAGAGCAAGCGCCAATTAACACCAATGCCTGACTACCTTGCAGTGCTCATCTATTAATCTCCCCTGATACCATTTATTCTCACCATTTGCATTGAGCACATTAATCCTTCCTCTGCTTAAACAGCATGCCTTTAGTAAACAAAGGAATGCACATCTCGCCTGGGAAGGACTGAACAAAGCATATGACTGTGTGTTTTGCTGTGCTGTGTTTTTAAGGCAGGGATACTGATTGGCTGGTCAGTCTCAATTTAGCATCCTCCCAGGTACAGCTGACTCTGAATCAGACTAAATCCTAATTTGCTGTGGAATCCTCCAGTGTCTAGAATTAGGCTAAATCTGGGATGAGAATGGGCGTAGTGACAGATCCCCCCACTAGGGGTCTCCCAGGCTCCTCTGTAGGCCCCGCTTGGTTTCCAGAACAGATAAATGGCATCTCATTAATCAAGTCTGCATGAGAGCGCTCAGGTTGCCATGGCAATAATTATCAGAGCTGCCTAATTAACTTTCTCAATTGCTTAATGATATACGACCCTATGAACCTCCTTCATTTCTTTTTTCCCTTTCTAATTCAAGTTGTTTTTTCGCCTTCCATTTTTTTTTTTTTTTCACTTTTCATAGTTAACCCATGACCGCAATTGTATTAGGCATAAAATCAGTACAGATTCACGTTGCCTCAGATGGCCAGTCTGCAACCAAAGGAATACATTTCATAAATGTGGGGAAATATGTTCATATTAAGGAGGAGATGTGGGCCAGAGATGGCAAGGACTCAGAGCTGAGGCAAAAAAATAGGCGTGTTGACAAGCGGGAAGCCGCCGCCAACGTGCGAGTGTGCTCTCGTCCCTCGCCATGACGGAAGATTCCGGGCGCGGTGGCTGACCCTCGGTGACAGATGAGTGAAGGAGGGCACAGAGGCGCTGTCATCGCCAATCGGCGCCGCGCATGTCGCAGCCAGCCAGGCGGAACTCGCCGAAGCACCTGCTGACGCCTCTTCTGCCCCTGTACCTCCCTGTCACAAAATCTTCCCTCTGCCTCACACACACACACTTAAGCAAAACACACACATACACTCACATAAAGACTTCATCTTTTCCAGACAACATCTCTCTCTTGTCAAATACTTTTGATGCACTCAGAGACAGATAAGGCCCGCTAGTTGCTGATAACTTTCGGTAATTGTTTCTTGTGGTCGTGAATGACTTCATTTGTGCAGGCAGTCCAAAGCTCTCAAGGCCCACTCAGTCTGGGGTGCAGCTCAAGGTCAACAAGCCAGGCCACTACTTTGTGTTTTTTTCTTTTAAAGATCCACTCAGTCTCCTTCCACAATGCGGTGTCCGTACATAAACGGAAATATCCCGTGGTTTTGCAGCAGCACCACTGTGGACCCACAAAAAAAAGGGATCCAGTTGACCCATGACGCCTCCATCTCAAGCGCTCTCAGTGTGGCTTTTCTCCACTTGGCCCAACACTATTCCATCACACACACACACACACAACACACACACACACAAACACACACATACAAACACACTTCCCTGCTTAGCCACTGACCGAGACTGGTGTGATCCTTCGTCCCGAGCACGTCTATCGGGTGCATCTGCTTCCGTGGCAGCCCCGCTGGGCCTTCGCAGGGGTGGGCGAGACAGGACGAGGGCGAGAAGGAAGGTGGAGGGGAAGGGAGATTAGCACCCTGGCGCTCCCACACACTCACACTGAAAGGTAAGAGCTGCCGCTGAGAGACCCCCCCCCCCCCCTCCGCCCGGCTGGCAAGTGAATCTCATGGTTCAGGGGCAATATTTGAAATGGGATTAGCCGCCGGTGTCGGCTTGTGTCGGCGCTAAACCTCTTTAAGTGTGTGGGTACACCGGAGCGGGGGTCCGCCACGTTGTCACAGGTGCCTGCGAACGTCGTCTCACCGGCGACGTTTGTTTTGCTGTTTACTTGCAGAGAGGGATTCTGTTGGGGGGCGGGGGGGGTAAATATATATTTACCCACATGTCTGAATTCATCAACAGAATGGAAGGCACAGTGCGCTTTGTGGTTTCCACCCATTTAAAACAGCTAAGAGGGGGAAGAGGGGACGGGAGGAGGGATGGGGTGGGGGTTGGAGAAAAACAGAAGAAGAAATGGAACACAACGCAGACAGCCAGGCAGGAAGTATTAGTCAAACTAGCATGCCATGCCAATGCTGGGGAGTCAAATCCAGCTTTTCGCTGTTGGACTCCCTCCCAAAGCCTGGAGCCTCTCTCTCTCCCCTCCCTCCCTCCCTCTCTCTCTTTCTCTCCCTATCTCTCTCTCCCTCCTTCTCTCATGTTCTTCCTGGAGGTCTCTATGGATCTATCTTCCATATTCTTCCTCTTTCCCTTCTCTCTGTGGTGTTTCTCTACCTCTCTTTACTACCTACCTTTTCTACTCCTCTCCCTC
The DNA here is from genome assembly GCF_017589495.1 of Alosa alosa. Lineage (NCBI taxonomy): Eukaryota > Metazoa > Chordata > Actinopteri > Clupeiformes > Clupeidae > Alosa > Alosa alosa. The sequence goes on from NC_063208.1 coordinate 26,051,501, forward strand.
TCCCATCTTGTCTGTGTATTTGTCCCTCTCTCTCTCTCTCTCTCTCTCTCACCTCTCTCTCTTTCCCTATGTTGGTTTGTGTGACATTGGGAGGCCACATGGTTGGCGGCGACCCAGTTCCAAGGAGGAGACACATTCCTGGGATGGTCATCGGCTGCGCAGGGGCAGGAACGCCCAGACTCTGCTTTGCCACAGTCCCCACGCAGGGGCCAAGTCAACAACACTCACAGCAGACTTATGTAACCCTGCGAGGCCAGCAGGAGGCAGGAGGCAGGGACGACCACAAGGAAAGACACAGAGCCACATAGACAGACAGACAGACAGAGAGATGGATGGATAGATAGACAGGTGGACAGACGGACACAGAGAGAGAGATGGATAGATAGATAGATAGACAGAGACAGACAGACAGCGAGAGAGATGGATATATAGACACACAGACAGACAGAGTGAGAGATGGATAAGGAGCAAGGGATGGAATGATAAACAGAGGGAAGAGTGGAGACGAACAGAAAGCAAAAAAGAAAGACAAGGAGACAGGCCGTCATGAAAACATGAAATTGAAAGGAGCAAGGGATGGAAAGAGGAATGGAACGATATAGAAAGAAAGAAATAAAGAGACAAGGAGACAGAATGACATGAAAATGTGAGGTCATTGAGAGGAGCAACAGAGGACCAGAAGGAGAGAGACAGGCACGCCGGCAGGCAGACAAACAGACATGAAAAACCATGAAGTTACTGACAGGAGAGGGGAGAGAGTCTGGGTGGTTTGCAGGCGGCCGAATCAGTCTTCGGGGGGTGAGGAAGGTGATCCAGGGTAGATGGCTCACAGGGTAGCAGGATGTGGTTGGGGACTGGGAGGGGAGGAGAGGAGGATGCAGATCAGTCTGAACCTGTCACCAAGTGCAGAGTCCAGGGAAGACAGGAAGACAGTAAAAAACGTCTCCATTCTGGCGCCAGGTTGGGATTCTCCACCGCTGGTGATCCATGAAAAGTGTCCTTTAGGGCTAAACAGGGCTCCTCACTTATAGTGCAGCAGAGAGGCTATGTGCATACACAGGAAGTGGAGAGAGAGAGAGAGAGAGAGAGAGAGAGAGAGAGAGAGAGAGAGAGAGAGAGTGTGTGTGAGAGAGAGAGTATGTGAGAGATGGAGAGACAGTATGTGTGTGTCTGTGTGTGTGTGAGAGTGTGTGTAGGTGCGTGCATATGTGTGTGTGTGTGTGTGTGTTTGTTTGAGAGAGGTAGAGAGCAAGATTGAGAACACAGATGTACTGAACATGGCGTTTAGGGTGTGAGGATCGCTGCCAGTTGGTGTTGCTTAAGAGTGGCTCCCTTAGGGGTTATGCCGGGTGGGAGCGGCATCACTGCCACTCGTAAACACATCAATAATCCACAGGACTGGCTTAGGCAGGTAGGAGAAACCCTCAAGCTCTTCTGTATTTGTGTGTGTGTGTGTGTGTGTGTGTTGTGTGTGTGTGTGTGTGTGTCTGTGTGTAGTGTCAGAGTGCACTAGTCAAGACATTAGTCATTGATGTGAAATGCAAAAAACTTTCAACAGTTTCCACTGCAATCTTTGGTGGGCTATAGCTGCATGTACACAACCTGATTAGAAGCCATAATGGGCCATGTGGAGCTATTGTTCCATATGGACCCAACATGGATTTTAATAGGCAGGATCAGCTGGTGGAAAAGGGATAAGCATGGCTATTATAACGAATTTATGAAACTTGCTTGTTGGAGTTTTAGCCCTAATTATGTAGGCTATCATAATAGTGTACTCTAGCTCTCCTAATCCAGCCATTTAGGCCTACACATTTTATTTAGAAATTAATAATATACTGTAGTTCTTATTATAACTCCAATGCCCGTTTGTTAAAGGACAGAAACTACAAAAGAGCATTAACTCCACGTAACTGGCAGGAGATCAGTGTTTTCATTCCTTAGGATGGGAGTCACACCGCATTCCTGTTACAACTTCACTGCGGTGCATAAAAATCTCCTCTCCAAAACCACAGATCCATGTGTTTAAAATTATCTGACTGTTTGTTCTCATTTACAACATCTCTCTCACCCTCCTTTTCTCTTTCTCTCACTCTCTTCCCTCCATTCCATTTATCTCTCTGTCCTGCTAGCTTTCTCTCCATTTTTAAATTTCGCCTTGTAAAAAGTACCGCTTAATCACGATGAAAGCATTCCACCTCGGAGCATTTGAGGATACGGTCGCCATTGACAACCAGCTGTCAATAGTAAGTCGTAACGTCACCGCCGGGGGATTTTCCACCTAAAAAAGGGTTTATGGGGGTTTATGCATATGAAGCGACCCCGCCCACATGAGAAGAACAACAGCCAATGCACGCGACGCAGAGCCAAAGAGCCACGACTGGTTGGAGGCAGGCTAGCCCGAGACCCTCCTGGCTGTCAAACTGAACCCAATCAGGTCTCTATGGCGCCGGCTCACGGCGTGGGCGGAATCCCCTCGGTCAATGTATCTGCTTGTCGCACACATGGGTAGTACACGGGCTGCTATTGAATGTGACATTCACAATCGTCCCCGCCTTCCTCCGCCGAGAGTAGACGGTCAGGCCGAAGACGAGATGACACACATTTCTTGTCAATTAGTCCCCACAGCGACGGGACACTTGGGCCACCGTTTCTCCTCATCTACCCTATGGATTTGCCAGTCTCACACAGTGACTTACTGTGCTAGGCTACTATTATTTCACACTTAGAGTGAATGTGAATACATTTCACAGCCGTGAAGCCTACTATATTGTTTTTTTTTATTAGTAATTTATTAATTGGCAAAAGAATACAGCCATTGGACCGTGAGCGTTAGCAGAAATCAACGATTTCTGTGAATCGATGCAGGTGCCTATGATGACATAGACCATGCTCTCAATGAGAGAGAGGTTCATCCCTAGCCTATGAAATGAACCAGGTTGCAACAGGTTGCATACCTTCCTCAAAAGGAATGCTCAAGCATGACCAGACTGTAGAAATAAATTGGTGAGGATGGCCAGTCTACCCATTAACTGAATGGATTTCTCTCTGATGACCCTCACACGTATTATTGTGCGTCGTAATCGACATTAATCAGTCCATTAGAAAAATAAACAAATAGTGTATTTCTACTGTAATGGCGATGAATTCAAACCATTTGCTGGGAAAATGTAACCTATAACCGAATTCGCGACCTGACCTCCCCAATGAAACTGCATTATGAAAAATGCGCGTTCGCCTCTTCAAGAACCGGTTCTGGAGGGAGTGACTTGAAGCGCTGTCCAATTATCTGATAGCACCATTTATTCAACGGTACACAGCGCCGTCACACCATCCGCAACTCACAAACAAGGATGAGCCAGTGTGGAGGGAATGATAATTTGAAAATATAATCTGGACGGAGAGAAGAAAAAAAAATAATTCATGACAGGACGTCAAGAGCATGCGATCAAACAAAAGTGCGCAACCCAAAGCGCTCCGCTCGTTTCGTCTGGCATTCTGCGGCTCTATAAATGATTCATGCGACCTTATTTTTGAGGGAGTAATTGCGCTCGCGCTGTGTGTTACTATCAGTTATGACTGCGTTCGCGTGAGAGCTTGCGTGTAAGCCGGCTACAAATCTGCAGAGAAGAAGGAGATCTCGAGACATCTGAAACTGGAGAGAGAGTCCACAGAAAGTCTATTGATTTCGTTCTCTTCCTACGGGTTGGAGAATTGAATTCTCAAGCGTCTACAGCCGGGCCGTCTGTCAAGTCGTCTGTCAGAGCAATCAACTGTTGCTGCTACCGAGTGATTGAAGAGACGCGATTTCCCCCCCAAAGTATTTGATGTGGCATTGAATTTGGCAAGGTTCGGTTATGGGTACAAATTAAAGCACCTCGATCGTTCGTTATGGACATTCAACTCACTCAATGTGACGACACTGTTCAATTAAGATGGAAAACAAGACTATTGTTCCTATAGATGCTTTGGTAACATTTAGGTGTTCGGTTTTGATACCGCAGACTAGACATACAGAATGACCAGTCTCTCTATAGCTGCCGGCGTTTTTGATATTGGCATTCATTTTTGTTTTGGGCTGTGACAGAAGGACGATTGGACATTTTTAACAACCCAAGGCGACTGTTGGATTTACAGCGAATTTTATTTCTTTTGACCTTGCCAGTGATCCAAAAAATCAGCGCAAATGTTGATGATGGAGAACAACGGTATGGATGCGCATCAGGTTGACACGGATTTTGAGCCACAAAGCCGGCCACGGTCATGCACCTGGCCGCTGCCGTGTCCAGAGGATATTCCGGGAGCCGAGGAGGAGAACCGGGGTCTACCCCTGGCGTCCGTGAAAGTGGAGCCGTACAACGTGCCAGCATGCAGAGGCGAGAGAGGCGGTGGAGCGCCGTCAGAGATAAAGCACCCAGCCGGCGCCCCAGCCCCGATCGCCGCCGCTCCCGCGTGCATGTCCGGGGCTGCACTCGATGTAGCCGGCCAGCTGCGCAAATCCAAATCCTCGCGACGGAACGCGTGGGGCAATCTCTCTTACGCGGACCTCATTACGCGTGCAATCGAAAGCACCCCAGACAAACGACTCACTTTGTCACAGATTTACGATTGGATGGTCCGCTTTGTACCCTATTTCAAGGATAAAGGCGACAGCAATAGCTCCGCCGGCTGGAAGGTACAGTTCCCTTAATGATCATTTCAGCGGTGGGGTTAAATGGGGTGTCACACACACGTGAAATCTGCATAATATAGACCATGTGGAGACACATGGCAGACACATATTCGAGAAGAGATTCGCAATACAACTAATGCTTTCCTCACACACATAGGCTGTTGGCAGTAGTGTACAGCAGCATTGTGAACAAACATGTCCGGCTGACAGGCTCACATACTTCTTTGCTGTCCTTACTGTTTTCTGTGCAAGGGACGGAGAGGGGCGGCGTATAGTACTGGGAGGTGGAGAGGAGTTCACTGAGTTCATTGCTTTGGGATCGTATTTCTTGTATACAGCTGCTGAAACCTGGAAAAACACATACACACGCACGCACACCCCACTCCATACGCCCCGTTTCTCCCTTCTCCCCGAGAATGCTCTTGTGCGCTGTGACGCTTTTGCGTTGATTAGATTTAGAGGATGCAGGAGACGTGGAGGTGATTTGCGGCCCGTTAAATCACTCGTGTCTCTCTTGCTGTCGTCATCCGCCGTAGTAGTCGGTGCAGAAGGGGATAGCGGGTCACCTGGGGGACAGTGAGGTCCGGGCTGCTCTCTGCGTCGCTATTCGCAAAGCGTTGGGTCTCAATATTGAGCACGCAC
>NC_063208.1:26061814-26064314 GCF_017589495.1 Alosa alosa
GGAATGGTGACAGGGAATGATCGTTCGCCTCAAAAGAAGTATAAAAATAAAGCACGCTTCGATCTGTGTGTGTGTTGGGGGGGGGGGGTGTGTTAGGGGAGGTTGCTCATTGAAGAGGTTGCGGCGTCGGTGGAATGAGCGCTCTCCGATATGGGGAACAAAAGACGCCGGATGCGCCCGCTGCAAATTCCTGCATATCTCTGTGACACTTGTGTGTCATAATGGCTTCCCATTCATATAATTTATCCGTGCTGTGTCCTCAGTCGGGTTTGGCCTGAGGAAACCACGTCGGCTGCAATTAGGCAGGAGCATCGGCGAACTCGGGGAGGGAAATTCCGCGCAGGAAACCGAGGCTGGAAGCTCTCTCTCTCACACTGCTCTCTCTCTCTCTCTCTCTCTCTCTCTCTCTTTCTCTCTCTTTCTCTCTTCCTTTCCTTGGGCCTTACTTGGGAAGGTTGCCCAGAGCATTGTAAAATGGCGGTCCTTGAGGCGGAGGCCTGAAGGATGTGTGTGTGTGTGTGTTTTGTGTAAGTGTGTTTTGCATGGTTAATTTGGAGGGCCGGGGAGAACTTTGAAATTGCTGTCACCGGCGGAGATTTAACAGAGCCGTTGCTCGGCAAAGGAAGGCATAAACGTGGACAGATGAACATGTGTATGTGTGTGTATGTGTGTGTGTGTGTGTGTGTGTGTGTGTGTGTGTGGTGTTGTTGCTTACCGTGTGATGATTTTCGCTATGATGGGTACAGGCATCTGTAACATGTAGTCACATAGGAACATTCTGTATGAATTCTCTTTCCCAAGAAAACAAGGCACCACATATGCAACAAAAATGTTTTATTGTGTGGGGGTGGGGGGGGGGGGTGATCTGTATGTGTGTTTATGGCTGAATTGTGTGTGTATGTGGCATATAGTTACTAAAATATTTTAATGTGGTGTGTGTGTGTGTGTGTGCGTGTGTGTATGTCTATGTGTATGTGTGTGTGTTTAGATGGTAGATTGTCTTTCTGTTTTACTTGCTACATCTGTGTGGTATTGTGTTTGGCCTAATGTATGGATCTCTTTATGCTTGTGTGGTCTGTGAGTGTGTACATGTGTATGTATGTGCTATGTGTGTTTGTGTGTATGTGTGTGTGTGTGTGTGTGTGTGTGTGTGTGTGTGTGTGTGTGTGTGTGTGTGTGTGTCTGTGAGTGTGAGTGTGTGTGTATTCACGTGTGGTCTGTGTCTCTGTGTGTTAGTGTGTGTGTGTGTGTATGTATGTGTGAGTGTGTGGTCTCTGTGGATGTGTGTGTGTGTGTGGGAGAGTGTGTGGTCTCTGTGGATGTGTGTGTGTGTGTGTGTGTGTGTGTGTGTGTGTGTGTGTGTGTGTGTGTGTGTGTGCGCGTTGCCTGTGATTGGCCGGATGGGAGTGTGGGTCCGGGGGGTAAAGCTCTAGTTAATAATTCAGATGAGGCTCATTACCAAGGCAGCACAGATTCCGCTCTGATTTCACCTTAATTGCAGGCATGATGCGCCGCTCAGACACTCACTCCGCTCCTCTCTGCTCTCCTCCGCTCCTCTCCTCTACTCTCCTCTCCTCCTCTCCTCTCCTGTCCTGTCCTCTCCTGTCCTCTCCTGTCTTGTCCTCTCCTCTCTTCTCATCTCCTCTCCTTTCCACTTCTCTCCTCTCCTCTCCTCTCTTCTCCACTCCTCTCTACTCCTCTCCACTTCTCTCCACTTTTCTCCTCTCCTCTCCACTTCTCTCCTCTCCTCTCCTCTCTTCTCCTCTCTCTCTCCTCTCCTCTCCTCTCTTGTCCGCTCCTCTGCCACATAGGACCAATAGCTCCAGCGCTGCTCCCCTGGGCTTCAGCCTCCAGCCACCTCCACACCTGTCCTCTCCTCTCCTCTCTCCCTCACCACCTCTTCACCTCCCTTTCTCTCTGCCATCCACACCTCTCTCTCCTTCTCCCTGTCTCCTTCTCTCTCTCTCTCTCTTTTTTATCTGCATCTCTCCATCTCTGTGTCTCTTCCTCATCAGCAGCTGCCAACCTCCTATACTCCTCTCTCTCTCTCTCCATCTTTGAGGCTTCTGTCTGTCGAACGACCTTCCGTACCGCACCCCCGCCTGCCTCTCTCTCCCTCTGTCTCCTCTTCCACTCTGCCACTCACTCATCAGTGGAGCACCGTGCTTTGGCCATATTGCAGATAACATTAGTGTTATTGAGTGCGGGGCGAGATGAAAGCTAACCTGTGCCCTCCCCAAAATCAGCCGTGGCTGCCGCTCTCCTTGAAGTCTGGGGCCCGCGAGCGTTAAAAATTATCGACTGAGAAGCCAGGCATGTGCTTATATTACGAGGTACTTACATTTTTAATCAGATCCTCATAACGCCTTTTCTCCCATCGGAAGACCTAGGCAAACGAAGATTGATGGCGAGTAATCAGCACAAGAGAGTGGATCTGTGATTAATGTTTCAGGGGGTCCGATAGCTCAGCTCTGCTCAGCTGGTTCGCTCCGGTGCCCTC
>NC_063208.1:26074314-26089314 GCF_017589495.1 Alosa alosa
ATTGGTGAGGTTCCCACCCAAGCAAGTGGAGTCTTTGTGTGTGTGTGTGTGTGTGTGTGTGTGTGTGTGTGTGTGTGTGTGTGTGTGTGTGTGTGTGTGTGTGTGTGTGAGAGAGAGAAAGAATGAGAAGGTGTGTGTGTGTGTGTGTGTATGTGTGTGTCTCTGTGTTTCTGTGCGTGTGTGTGTGAGACAGAGAATGAGAAGGTGTGTGTGTGTGTGGGTGGAGGTGCCCGCTTTTAGGCCCCCCACGCTGTGCCCGCTGCCTGCGAGTGGAGTGGAGTGGGAGTCGTGCCCTCAGGACTGGGCAGCCCGGCGCTGGCACGCAGGGAGGATTTTCCGATCCCCTGCCCGTCTCTCAGATGCTCGTTAATCTGCTGGCGCTATTTATATCCTCCGCCTCCTCCCTCCTCTCTCTTTCTTTCACCCTCTCCCACTCCTCCATTCTTTGTCTATCCCTCTCTCTTTCTCTCTCTCTCTGTCCATCTCCTCTTTCTCTATCCCCAACTCTTCCATTCTCTTTTTCTTTCTCTTTCTCCCTCTATCCCTCTCTCCTCTCTCCATCCACCTCTCTCTGTATCTCCCTTACCTCTATTCTCCCTCTCTTCTTCCTCCATCCATCCACCCATCCCTCCTTTCTCTCCCCCTCCCTCAGGCACTCCTCTCTCTGTTTCTCTCTCTCTCTCTTGCCCCTGACGTCCACTCTGGTCTGGCTGGCAGCTCCAATTAGTGAAGCTGCGTCCACTGAGGGACGGGGTTTATCCGGCACTCCCACGTGCCGCCCCAGGGTCCTCCTGAGTCCCACTGCCTCCATGACGCTTCACTAGCCTATACTTCACTAGCCTATACCCTCTCATTGGCTATACCCTCTGATTCTCTATACCCTCTGATCCTCTATACCCTCTGATCCTCTATACCCTCTGATCCTCTATACCCTCTGATCCTCTATACTCTCCTCTCCAGTATACCCTCTGATCCTCTATACTCTCCTCTCCAGTATACCCTCTGATCCTCTATACCCTCTGATCCTCTATACTCTCCTCTCCAGTATACCCTCTGATCCTCTATACCCTCTGATCCTCTATACTCTCCTCTCCAGTATACCCTCTGATCCTCTATACTCTCCTCTCCAGTATACCCTCTGATCCTCTATACTCTCCTCTCCAGTATACCCTCTGATCCTCTATACCCTCTGATCCTCTATACTCTCCTCTCCAGTATACCCTCTGATCCTCTATACCCTCTGATCCTCTATACTCTCCTCTCCAGTATACCCTCTGATCCTCTATACCCTCTGATCCTCTATACACTCCTCTCCAGTATACCCTCTGATTCTCTAAACCCTCTGATCCTCTATACTCCCTCTCCAGTATACCCTCTGATCCTCTATACTCCTCCAGTATACCCTCTGATCCTCTATGAACTCTCCAGTATACCCTCTGATTCTCTAAACCCTCTGATCCTCTATACTCTCCTCTCCAGTATACCCTCTGATCCTCTATACACTCCTCTCCAGTATGCGTTCTGATCCTCTATACCCTTTTCTCCACTATACTCTCTGATTGGTTGAACCTCTCCACTCCACTATACCTTCTGATTGGCTAAAACCCTCTTCTCCGTTCTACCCTCTGATTGGCTATATCCTCCGCTCTGTTCTACCCTCTGATTGGCTATATCCTCCGCTCCGTTCTACCCTCTGATTTGCTATATCCTCCGCTCTGTTCTACCCTCTGATTGGCTATATCCTCCGCTCTGTTCTACCCTCTGCTCTGGCCCAGTTCTACCCAGCCCTACTTACCTGAGCTGGAGGAGTCAGCACTGCAGATCAGACCAGATCAGAGCGGAAACTCTCCTCCTCCTCTCCACCCAACACCACCCCCAACCCCCACCCCTTTCCTGCTGCTACCAATGCCCTGGAGGAAAGCATTTCCTAGAGAATAATGAGAGAAAGATGGAGGGAGAGAGAGAGGGAGAGAAAAAGAGAGAAAGGGGGAGGGGGTGAGAGAGAAGTAACAACAACAGAGTGATGGTGGGAGACAGAGGGAGGGAGAGAGAGAATGAAAGAGAGAGAGAGAGGGAGGGAGAGAGAGAGGAGTAGACAGAGAGAAAAGTAGAGAGCAAGGTAGAGGCAGAAAGGTAGAGAAACACAGAGGTAGGGAGAAAAAGTAAGGGAGAGAGAGAGAGAGAGAGAGAGAGAGAGAGTATGAAAGAGAGAGATGGAGAGGGAAAGGCCTTCTGTTGCCCCAGGGCTGCCGCCAGTGCGCTGAGAAAACGCTGATCTGTCACTGAGACCCTGACCTCACTCTGGGCCATTAGTACTACTCACTGCACACCACTGCCACTGCCACTGCGGTTACCACGGAGACCTCACCTCTCGACCCACTCCGTCTGCCAGGGCTGCAAAACGCCACTGCTAACCTTTATAACATGCTCAAATTACTATAGTAACACTGTTATTACATATTATACACAATGACATTAATTATATATATTATATATAGGCCTATATATATATATAATACATAATAACATCATTTACCTATATACCGGTTATTTACTGCCTCAAACAATAGAATCAGTACCTCTAGTCTATTTTATATTAACAGTACCTACAACCATTACAACCCAGTATTCCCACTTCCTAATGTGATTACTTCAAATGACTTCCAGCTGCAGCTGAAAATGTCCTGTGATAGTGGCAACGCTACTTAGGTTACCTCTCCCCTTAGGCACCTGATCTCACTATCTCATTACCTGATGCCTAAATTCATGGTCTCTATTGTTACTACCTTTTAGTTTTAAAGCTCCTATCCATTAAGCACTATTGTTGCAGCAGTTATTACTTATTAGTGTGTAGGTAATATTTCTACTGTCACAATTATTTCTAGTATTTCTATTTCATCTCTCATCTCCTCTCTGTTATTATAAAGCATTGCTGTCATTGCAAAGAGCACACAAATTTAAACTTTTAATCTGTTAATTATTTGCACAGTAATACCAATATCATTTCAGATGTCATATTGCAGGGTTGGCTGGTGTATTAGCTGTTGTTTTTGTGTTGGATGTTGTATTTTGTTTGGTGGGCCTAATTATGTTTTATTCCCAACTGCCTCTGCACAGCTCCAGTGTGCACATTCCACTGTTGGCACACCCTCCTTTCCCACTCTCTTCCCCCTTAGGCCCCCCTGCCCCCCATCTCTCTCCCTCTCACACACACACACACACACACACACACACACACGCACACGCAGATGCACACACACACACACACACACACACACACACACACACACACACACACACACCTTCCTCATCCCCACAAATTGAGGAGCCTCTCACCCTTCTTTCCTCCCCCCTTCAAGCAGACAAGCACCCGTGCGCCTGTGACATCAGTCTCAGGAAGTGAATCTTTAGCGTTGGCTAATTTTCATCGATTGCCTCCAGACAGGCTTAGCAGACGAGACCCATTCCCACACAGTGCCGCCCTCTCTCTCTCTCTCTCTCTCTCGATCTCTCTCTCTCTATGTCTCTCTTTATGTCTCTCTCTTGCTCTCTCGTCTGAAGGTCTCCCCGCCTGCAGAAAAAGCTCTCCACAATGAACGCAGTCAGCGCTTTTATCTTCTCCCCCACTCGTGCTTATTATCAAATAAATGCGCGGCATAGAGAGATACCCATTGACAGGAGCGCGCATAATGACTGCTGGCTGTGTGAAATGGATTAATAAATAATGGCGGCAGTCTCGGCACAAAACAGCTTTTCCAGTCCCCGCTTGCTCTCGGAAAGAAAAATGCTCGGCAGAACAATTCCCAGAATGCACGGCGGGGTGTTCTGGACCGCTTCTAATAGAGCAGCACCACGACGAATGCGAAAAACACAGGGGCCCCCCTGGAACGTTCCTGGGGAGTACCGCCAGGACATTAGAATCAGAACACTCCTTTAAATCTAGAACTGAGGACCCAAAAACAGAGGGTCCCCTGTGAAATTTCACATAGAATTTAATGGAATTTAGAATCCAGTCAAGTGCTTGTGTAGATTCCATCACATCCATCAAGTGAATTTTGGTTGGTTTTGAATGTCAAATTGTGCAGTTTTTCCTGATATTCTATTCATATCTCAGCATGCGCTGGCTGTGTGTGCTTGTTGAAGAACTGGGGTAAATAATACAGTTGGAACATTTTGTTCTAGCAAGTCTCAGGAAAACCTGTGAAAAAGCAACAGGCAGACAAACTACATGTAACATTCAAACTGTCAAAGCCATCATGCTCAGTGAAGGTGTTCAAACTGGCCTCACTGTTTGGAGGTGACATGACTACTCTGGGTTATCATTTAAATACCTCAAAATATACTGCTTTTTGCTGCTGTGACAATATTATTCAGTTTTTGCTGTATCCTGTGCTTGTAGATCCAATGCAGAGAATCTGAAGTGGTAATGAATAATACTATGTTTTGCTGTATTCTTGTGTGTTGTATTTATATTGCTTGGCTGTTCAGATCCTCTATCACATTTGCTAACAATATCTGGCAGATGTAAAGAAATGAATGAAAATCACCTCAGACAAAACAATCCCAAATTTGATACAGAGGAATAGCTGTAAACAACAGTTTATTTTCTCTCCTCCTTCAGAATTAGATACAATTGATTGGTCTAAAAATCAGTTCATTTCTGGCCACACAAAAGCTACATAATATTACCTTTAAACTGGTTTTCAATTCTTTCAGAGTAGATTCACTGCTATGTATAATTTCTTAGTTTTCCATTTAGGTTTTCTTCTCATCTAAGACCTACACAGCAGTAGGCTTAGCAGGGTAATGGCTTGGCTTGTGTGGTTGAGTGGAAAACTACCAGTGGTGTGTGTGTGTGTGTGTGTGTGTGCGTGTGTGAGTTGTGTGTGTGAGTGGTGTGTGTGTGCGCATGTGTGTGTGCGTGTGTGTGAGGTGTGTGTGTGTAGATGTGCGTGTGTGTGTGTGTGTGTGTGTGTGTGTGTGTGTGTGTGTGTGTGTGTGTGTGTGTGTCTGTGTGTGGTGGGAAGCTCTTTGGCACCTCTGCTCAGTCTGGATTACCAGAGACACTTCATCAAAGAGACTTAAGAGCACGCGCCAGAATTAGGATCAATGGCGGCCCAGGAGCTACCCATCCGAGTAGCCTGCAGGTCGACCTAATAGAACGCAGGGACCGCTGATGCCATGACAGATATCCTCAGCGGGTCACTGGCCCTTTTTCTCTTTTTTTGTTCTCTGACTCTTCATCTTCTTCTTCTTCTTCACTCTCTTTTAAGCTGAGACTTTGCCATTGGTCTATTTGTTGGTGTTTTTACCATTGATGTTGTTGTTGTTGTTGTTGTTCTTATGGTTGTTTTCAGGTCCTAGTGCAGTAGGACCTTGACCACTGACCACATCCTGATTTACTCACCCAGATACAGATTGGTCAAGATTAGAGTAGGTTGTTTGTCAGTAAATCCCTTGGTGACGGAGTTGTTTGCCGAGCTGCATGCTGGCTACTTTAGGCTACGCTACGCTACGCTAGGCTAGGCTGTTGCAGAGGATAAACATGGGCAGGTAGCGTGGGTGTTTTTCGTCGGCTGTGTGGGGGGCAAATCCAATCTACTGGGGCATTAGCGGCCATACGGGTTTCATTGAGTTCTCCGTGGCGTTCCTCACAGTTCACCGTGTGCCCTCTGAACTGTTGGCTACACACGTACTGCCGCAGTCATCGGCAACGGCGGTGGTTTCACGAGTGGGCGCCTAGCGATGAGGTATTACCCCGCTAAGCCTTGCACCACCGAAGCCCCCCAGAACAGCTGGGCGCTGGTGTTGACATGTTGTTCAAGGGCTTTCTCGATTTGGCAATGTAAGGCTATGTGTGTGTGTGTGTGTGTGTGTGTGTGTGTGTGTGTGGTGATAGTGGTGGTGAAGGGGAGGTGTTGGAGGAAAAGTAATTGTTTTCTGTCTCTCGTGACAACACCCTGTTGTGGAGCCTTGTGTGTGTTGAGAGCCTATGGCAGCATTCCCCACCAGCATGGCGATACCATCCCAGCCACACACACACACACACACACACACACACACACACACACACACACACACACACACACACACACATACGCACACACCCTTCCCTTGGTGAAATCCCCAGTGGGCAGCTGCAGTTTTGGGGTGACACCCAGCCGCAGAGAGTCCAGAATTAACCAGGATTAGCTGGAGATTTGCCTGGATTACTCCGACTGGAGTGGGATTATGTTTGATTGCCAGTTTTTTTTTCTTTTTCTTTTTCAGAGGGGTTTGTATGTGGCCAATGGGAGAGAGGGGTTGCAAGAGGAAAGGCTGTTTTTGAGTGAGGGTGTGTGCATGTTTTTGTGTGTGTGTGTGTGTGTGTGTGTGTGAGTGTGAGTGAGGGGATGTGCAGTGTCTGGCGTGTCTCTATGACTGTGAGGGTGTGTCTATGACTGTGTGTAAGTGTGTGTGTGTGTGTGTTTATGTGTGTGTTTGACTGTGTGTGTGTGTGTGTGTGTGTGTGTGTGTGTGTGTGTGTGTCGTGCACAAAAGGACCGTCAGCAAACCACAGGGCTGACCAGTCGCTGACTCAGAGGGGCTGGGAGTCATTGAGTGTCTGGGTCAACCTCAGAGCCACCAAGCCTATTTATATCCTCCGTCTGCACGGACCAATCCCCAGCCCCAGCCTGCTTTCCACATCACAGCAGACACACACACACACACACACACACACACACACACACACACACACACACACACACACACACAGGCAGACAAACACACAGACAAATACACACACAAACACACACACACACAGACATATAGACAAACACACACACACACACACACACACACACACACACAGGTAGACACATACACACACACACACACACACACAGGCAGACAAACACACACACACACACACACACACACACACACACACACACACAGGTATATACACACACACATACACACTCACACAGACACACACACACTCAAAGGTAGATACACATACACACTCTCTCTCACACACACACACACACACACACACACACACACACACACACACACACACACACAGGTAGACACATACACATTCACACACACAGGTAGACACACTTACACACACAAATGCACGCACACACAAACACATACACACTCACACAAACACACACACACTCACAGGTAGATACACATACACACTCACACATACACAGGTAGACACATACACACTCACACACACAGGTAGACACACTTACAGACAAACACATAAACACACATGCACGCACACAGACACACACACACACACATGCACTAAGAAACACCTCACGCACATTCCACTTACCCCCGTCAATCACGACCTGCCAAGCAGTTCCTCTTTCACACGCTCACAGGGTGTGGAGGAAGCGCGAGAGGCAATGGGACGACGGGCTTTAATGTTTAAAGACGTTAAGAGTGAGGTTTCCACATCGCCCGCCAACACCCCCACCCCCACACACACACACACTCACTCGCACACACCCTTTCTTTTTCTTCTAAGTCAAATGTCATAACTCAGACGCAGCGTTTTGTCTGATGTCAAATTTCTCCTTGTTTTTACTTTACCCCCCCTTTCCTCCTTTCCCTTTTTTCTTGTTCTTCTTTTTTTCACGAGACACACTTCAGAGTCATAGGCCTAGTTAACAAGCTCATTTACGCAGTTCGGGTCTCGTCAAAGTCGGGGGTGAGTGGGTAAGGGTGTCGGGTGTTGTGTATGTATGTATGTATGTGTGTGTGTGGTGTGTGTGTGTGTGTGTGTGTGTGTGTGTGGTGTCGTGTTTTGGTTGCAGGCGGTGGTGCCATCGTCCTTGTAACAGGCTAATCCCTTTTCCCGCTACGGCGGGAGAGTGTTCGCTGGAGTAGCGTTAGCGTTTGTGTTAGCGCCGCGGCGCTGCACGGCGACAGTGGCGCGGCGACGGCGACGGCGCTTGTCTGGCAGTGGCGTAGTTGAATTGCTAATCACCGTTCCGCAGAGACAGGTAGCTGTGACACCGTGTGACTGCTGATGATTGAGTCTCCCTGGAGTACGGGGATGAGGAGTGTGTGACAGAGAGCCAGATGAAAGGGTGTTTGGAGTTACCTACGGCATCAAACAGCATCTGCTCTCTCTCTCTCTCTCAGACACACACACACACACACACACACACACACTCGCATGGCGTGCACACTCTCCCCCTCTTCTGCTCTCTCTCTCTCCTTCCCCCCTCTCTCTCTCACACACACACACACAGACACAAACACACACACACACACACACACACACACACACACACACCAGCACGCTCATTCTCTATTTCTCTTTTTCCTGCCGTTTACGCAGTCGCCATGGTTACCCTTCGCCGCAGCAGCAGAGCCCCTCTCGACCGAGCGCGAGCTGCCGGGGTGGCATCATTTTGGCGCGTCACCTGACGGATGGGTTCGCCGCTTGGCGTGGCCCGTCTTGTGACACCATCATTCAATTTGGCTTTGATTGAGTCCACACAGAGCCCTCTCAGTGGCGCATCCAAGGAGCCATTTTATCAGTGTGTGGGTGTGTGCGTGTGTGTGTGTGTGTGTGTGTGTGTGTGTGTGTGTGTGTTTGAGTGTTTGTGTATGTGGACCCACACTCATGTAATTTGTAATTTAGTATAACAGCTATTTATCCCTGGGAAAATGGCGGTGTACTTCATAGGAGCACAAATGAATGCAAACATTTTCCATGACTATCTGATATAAATTCCTCTCAATTTGCCTTTCTCTCACACACAAACACACACATAATCACAAACACACACACAGACAATTATGCATACATACTCTCTCTCACACATGCTTACGTACAGTACATAATCACAAATGCACACAGCCCTATAAGCAATTACGCTCTCACACTCTCTCTCTCTCTCTCTCACACACACACACACACACACACACACACACACATACACAAACAAAATCACAAGCACACACACTCACTCACAAATACACATACACTCACACATGCAACATCACTCTCTTTCTCTCTCTTTTTCTCAAACACAGACACATACACAGACACACACACACACACACACACACACACGGGGGTGGGGGGGGGGGAGGGAACTAACTGAAATTATCCTGCAGGAGGAGCAGAGGAGAGGCCAACCTCCGAATCCCACACAAACCACAGCTTGCTGGGGCTTAGCTTCGCTCAGCGGCCCCTGCTGCACACTGTACGTTTGGAGGTAATTGGCTCTCGTCAGAGGCCCGCTTCTCCCTGCGTTGTTTCGAGCGTTAATGGCCCTCCAAATCACACAGGCGAACAATGGACTGAGACCTGCGTGCTGTGTGCTGCCCAATGCATGGGGCATTATGAAATTTGGAGTGCAAGAAACACAAATGGACACATGCACACACACAGTTAAAACACACACATACGCGCGCACGCACATACACACACTCACACATAAACATCCACCCACACAAACATTCACATACATGCACACACAGACATGTAAGCACCTAGCCCCCACCCGCACATGTATAATTACACAAATATATACTCACACACATTCAAATGGGACTGTGTTCCTCGGACACAGTCAAATCCACTTGTACTCACCGACACACACACACACACACACACACACACACACACACACACACACACACACACACAGACATACACACACACAGAGACACCCATTTGAAATGCGACCTCATGAAACCCGGGCATGTGAGA
Source organism: Alosa alosa (assembly GCF_017589495.1). NCBI lineage: Eukaryota > Metazoa > Chordata > Actinopteri > Clupeiformes > Clupeidae > Alosa > Alosa alosa. The sequence goes on from NC_063208.1 coordinate 26,084,045, forward strand.
GCTTAGCTGCCTGATGTAGTACAATGGTTTTGCATCTCCACTGTTAGTGTTCCCCATCTGCACGCTTCACGATCACTGAGAATGGGACTGAGAGAGAGGGTGTTAAAAACGGGAGACAAGGAGGAGGTGTCGCTGTGTGTGTGTGTGTGTGTATGTGTGTGTGTGTGTGTGTCAGTGTTTGTGTGGTGGTGGTGTTGGTGTGTGTGTGGGGGGGTGAAGATTTAGAGATGGAGTAAGTGTGTGTCTGTGTGTGTGTGTGTGTGTGTGTGTGTGTGTGTGTGTGTGTGTGTGATAAATAGATAAAGAGACGAGACTTGAAGGAGATGAATGCCACGGGAGAGTTGAGAAAAAACAGAGATGGGGGCAGGGAGCGAGAGAGAGAGAGAGGAGAGGGGGGAGAGGGAGGGAGAAGGAAGAGAAGGACCAGGAGGCAGAGAGAGGAGAAGAAAGAGAGGGAGAGAAGGATGAGTAGACCTGGAGAGAAAGAAAGAGAAAGGGAGGAGGATGACTGGAGTCACTTGAGTGTGAGGTTGAGAGAGGGAGTATGAAGCAAAGGTGAGAGGGCCAGATTTACACAAGGAACACAACATACAATGTAGTTCCCTCAGGCACAGGCAGAAGTGTGTGTGTGTGTGTGTGTGTGTGTGTGTGTGTGTGTGTGTGTGTGTGTGTGTGTGTGTGTGTGTGTGTGTGTGTATGCAGTCACTTCAGGCAAAAGTGGATGTATGTGAATGTGTATGTGTATGTGTATGTGTGTGAGTGAAACTGAGAAATAGTAAGAAAAAGAGAGGGAGGAAGGAAGGAAGAAAAACAAAAGAATCATCCAAAGATGACAAAACACATGGTGGTCCAGAGAGATTTGACTAAAGATGGCACATGGTTTTGCTCATTTGCCCACGCTGGCACCCTTGGCTCTCGCCTCTGCCAGGCTCTTGTGTATGTGGGCAAGAGCATGTCCCTCTGGCCTTACTGGGAGAGGCGACGGTTGGCAGTGCCCGGCCCTGGCAGCGGCCGAACATCCTCATGAATTTCCCAGATTAACGCATTCTTGCGTTGGTTGGCATCGCCAACAGCATGGCACTGGTGTGGGCATTTGGAGGGGTAATTACCCCCCTGATCTGCCCCCTTATCTCATGCCCCAGGGTCAAATGATTGGTGCCAGGTTGTTGGGGGCAGATACCCAAGTGTGGTGCCAGGTTGTTTGGGGTAGATAGTCTAGTGTGTGATACCCATCTTACCTCATCGCTCCTGCCCCAATGCCCCAACTACAGTCACCCAAGTTATACCACCAGTGGTGCCAGGTTGTTGAGGGTTGAGAGCTTGTGTGCACTGGATGTGGCATTAGCAGAGATGATTTTCCCCAGACCGCATCGTATTGCCCATTCACCATCCGGGTGACCCACAGTTGGACCCGCGTTGTGCCGGCTTATTGTGGGTAGCGGGCTGGGTAAGCAGGGAAACGTATAGCATCTGAAAGAATGACACCCAATGGCTCCTGGGAAATCCTACTCATCCTTGTTTAGTATTCTATTTATTAGTCTCTTGCAGTCTTGTGCTCTTTCCCTCTCTCTCCTTCTCTCTCTCTCCCCCTCTTTCCTTCTCTCTCTCTCTCTCTCTCCCTCCCTCTCTGTCTGTATTCCCATGTATATATATAGCTGCCGCTTTCAAATTTATATTTCTTTATTGGCATAACTACACGGGTCTCTCTCTCTTTCTCTCCTAGCCACTCAGCCACCCCGGGTTCTCAGATATCGCTCTTTCAAATTCAAATGGTTTTATTGGCATGATTGTATGAGACAGACACTCTACCCTTTTTTTTCAATCTCTCTCTCAATCCCCCTCCCTCTCTCTCTCCCTCTCTCTCTCTCTCTCTGTCTCTGTCTCTCTCTCCCTCTCTCCTCCTTTGTCTGGTGCGCGTCCAAGAGGCGGCTGTGCCAGTGTTCACGCCTCTCTTGTTGGTCTCTGGCGCTGGCTGGCTTCTCCTTCGCGGGACCTGCAATCGATACGGGCGTCTGTGATTGGGTTGCCACGTGTGATTCATTTCCGTAACCTTGGTGATGGTTTGATGTGGAGGCTCTGGCAGGCAGCTCTCCCTCTCCCTCCCTCCCTCCCTCCCTCCCTCTGTCTCTCTCTCTCTCTCCCTCTTTCTCTTCGTCTCTCTCTTTCTCTCCCTCGTGTTCTCCTGTGCTGTAGTATGACTCAGTGAGCGGTACGGTGTGCAGGATTGAGAAAGCAGCCTGCTTACTGTATTGATTGGCTTGGCAACTCACAGGCACATCACTGCTCTCTCTGCTCCAAATCACCTCTGTTCGTGCTCCCTCCCTTCCTCTCCCTCTTTTCTTTCTCTCTCTCTCTCTCTCCGCATCTTTCTCCACCTCTCTCCCTTTCTCCCCACTCTCACGGGGGCCTCTTTCTATATCTTCCTCTCTCTACCCTTCTCTCTCTACCTATTGTTTTCCTCTTCGTCTCACTCTCCCACTCCATCTTTTTTTGTCTCCCTCACTCTCTCTCTCCCTCTTTCTACCTGTCTCCCTCTCCCTTGTTCTCTATCTCTCTCTCACTCTGCCTTTTTACTGGTGTAGTTCTCTCTGTGCTGTTTATCAATTCTGACCACATCACCCTGGAGCGCTGGTTATACACAGGTAGTTGCAGACCCCCAAAAATTGAGGTGTGAGGTGTCTGCTAAAGCTTCACATTTGGAGAAGGATAAATGTGTGTTATCGTCAGCCAAGGCAGATGTGGATGCTGGGATGAGCACATTTTTAATGCATGACTTTACATTTCCCCTGTGGATAACATTCTCTCTCTCTCTCTCTCTCTCTCTCTCTCTCCTCATTTGTCTCCCTCCTTCTTTCACTCTGTTTCTCTCTCTTTGCTACCTATTTCACTCTCTCTCTCTCTTCCTATTACTCTTCATACATCTCTCTCTCTCTCTCTCTCTCTCTCTCTTTCCTTCTCTCTCCCTCTCCTCCTGCAGAATTCCATCCGGCACAACCTGTCCCTGCACACGCGCTTCATCCGCGTCCAGAACGAGGGGACGGGCAAGAGCTCCTGGTGGATGCTGAACCCTGAGGGCGGCAAGATGGGCAAGGGTCCCCGCCGCCGCGCCGTCTCCATGGACTCCAACGGCACCAAGTACCTCAAGTGCCGCGGGCGGGTCAGCAGGAAGCGTGCGGGCGCAGGGGGGCCTGGAGGAGCGGGGCTGGGGGCCCGGGGCCTCGGTGCGGGGCCCGGCATGCAGGGGTCACCCGAACACGGCAGCCCGGCGGGGAAGGCTGGGAGCCTGGGCGTCGGAGGCGTCGGCGGGGTCATCGGCGGTGGCGGCGGCGAGGAGTTTGACGCCTGGACGGACCTGCACTCGCGCACGAGCTCCTCAGCATCCACGCTCAGCGGCTGCCTCTCGCCCATCCTGGCGGAGGCGGAGCCGGACGAGCCGGAGGAAGGCGGCGGTGGACTGTCCTGCTCGGCCTCGCCGCGCCTCTACCCGAGTCCCTCCAGCACCCGCTCGCCTGCCCTGGGCACCGGCGGCCACTGCCCGACCGTCGAGCTGCCTCAGCTGGCCGACCTGACGGGCGCCATCAGCCTGGACGAGGGCTACTCACAGGCCTCGCAGCTCAAGCGGCCGCCGCTGCCGCTGCCGTCGCCAGCGGGTACCCCTACACCAAGGCGGGCGAGACCGCGGTGGCCTACTGCGGGTCCATGTATGGGCAGCCCTCCATGGGCATGCTCCGGCACCACGCGCCCATGCAGACCATCCAGGAGAACAAGCCGGCCACCTTCGGCCGGCCCCTGAGGGGCTACTCGGAGAGCAACGCCTTGGAGAGCCTGCTGGCCGGGGGCCCGCAGTACTGCGGCAAGGACATGGTGGTCGGCCAGCCGGGGGCCGCCGCGGGCCACTCGCTCCTGGCCCAGCAGCCTGGACAGAGCCGCAGCCTGAATCACAGCAGCCAGGGTCACAATCACAGTCACAATCACAATCATAACCCCAGCCACGGGCACGAGCATGCCCTCAATCACCAGGGGCTCCACAACGGCCACGGGTCCGGCCACGAACCGCAGCAGACCCCTGGCGCCGGTCAGCAACAGCAGCAGCAGCAGCACCATCACACTCACACGCACAATCAGGCTCACAGTGGCGGCCTCCCTCACAAACACCACCCGGGCCTGGACTACAGCCACCAGGCCCACAAGCACCACCCGAGCCCCGCGCACGACTACGGTCAGACGCACGACCCGGCGGCAGCGGCGGCACAGGGACACAAGCTGACCCCGCAAGGGCACCAGGGGCACGGCATGCACGCCGCTGGCCAGCAGTCGGCGCTCTCGCCGCGGCTCAGTGGCGACCTGCTGCAGCCGTACGGCCTGAAGACGGCCAGCCTGTACGGGCCCCCTCCGCCGCGCGGGCCTCACTTGCCCCCCAACCCGGCCGCCGGGGGGGTCATGGACGTACCGCAGGACCCGTGCCGGCTGGCGTCGGCGCTGCACCCCCGCCACCACCAGCCCTACCCGCCAGCACAACAGCAGGGCATCGCGGATGCCTGGCAAGGATACTACAGTGCCACCCAGCACCTCCATCCACACCCCCATCACCAACACCAACAACAACAACAACAACAACAGCACCAACAACACAGCCAGCATCACCAGCAACAACAGCAGCACTCCTCATCCTCGCAACACGCCGCGTACCACGGCAACCATGCTCACCACGGCAACAACGCCCATCACCACAGCAACAACAACACCTTGGAGATGGAGGCCATGGCTGCTGGCGGTGCTGGCGTCACCGCTGGCGCTAGCCTGGACTGCGACGTGGACTCCATCTTGCTCCACGACTTCATGGACACGGAGGCCGTGGACTTCAACTTTGACGGCTCGCTGTCTCAGGGCGTGGGCATCGGCATGGGGATCGGCATGGGCATGGGGGCGTTTGCCGGACCCCCCCAGACACACAACAGCCAGAGCTGGGTGCCCGGGTGAACTGGACAGGCAAATCGCCACTGACACTAATGTGATTTAAACATTAAAAAAACAAAATCGCTTGCCCTCAAGGCGTGTCCCTGGGGCGAGGGGTCAATCCTGAGTTGACTGCTTTGGCTATGATTTCTTTTGTTCAGAGAGACATAATGAAGGGACAGAGAGCCATGTTCCTGTGATTCCTGATTCTCAACCCGATTTGCCCTTTTGTCTTTTGTTTCGTGATGTCCTCTGTGGTCTAGTGTCACCCCCAACCCCCCTCCCTCATCCTATCCACACACACACACACAGAC
>NC_063208.1:26096814-26109314 GCF_017589495.1 Alosa alosa
AGATGCAACATATCTCATTCCCTAATTCCCTAGCACACACACACACACAACTCCAGCACATCGAAACTCTCAAACTAGCAAGTGAACATGCTTCACAAACACATTGACACACACACACACACACAGAGTCTTGATCCCCACACAGATATTCTCCTTCTCTAATTCCCCAACATACAAAGAAATGTGCCTGTAAAACTCACTTATACCCCACACTAACAAGCTGTACACACATCCGTTCTCTCGCTCTCTCTCTCTCACACACACACACACAAATACACAACCACACACAAATACACAACCAACTTAGACCTCTCTGGAAAACCAGCACAAAGATCCTAACCCCACCGTAGCTCTTCCCAGTTGCATAACTGCACTGCTTTATTCCTTTCAGTTCCCAACACAAGCTCCTTGGACACAAAAAACTTACAAATAGAAAAAACATCAGATACGTAATTTACATGCCATTAACATGCTTCTTGGATGATTGGATCACAAGTGGACAGGTCTTATGAACAGCTCAGCACAGGTTTGAATGAACCCAAAGACGCATCGAGATCCAATCATTCTGAACACATTTGGAAGTGGGCTGGGGTGTACAGTATGACCACATTGGTTTAGCGGAATCTGCATAAATGTGTTCTGGGCCACATTGAATGACAGTCTATTGGATGTAGCTACATATTCAAAGCTTTGTACCACAACATGAAAATCCCATAGAGAGAAATGACTGGTCCATAGGAGCTTATTTCAGTAGCCAAGCACATATAGTTAATAGATAATACAGTAGATAGATAGATAAATAATAGTAATTTACTCTATACAAAAAGGCAATTTAATATTCTCGACAGTAACAAGATAATATTAGCGTCCATAGCCCTGAGAGGAAAATACATGATGTTTTCTTACCATGTTAGCTTATGCCAGCTAGCTAACTTATTTAGGCCTACAGGCATGCGCGGATCTACAGGGTGGCAAAGGGTGGCAGCTGCACAGTCTTGCCATCCCTGTTGCCACCCCATTTATAAATCAGCAGAGGCGGACAGAGTACACAGCTTCATTACTTGAGTAAAAGTACAGATACCCTTTGCTAAATTTTACAAGTACAAGTAAAAGTACAACAGTCAGATGTCTACTTAAGTAAAAGTACTGAAGTACTTGTTTTTAAAAGTACTTGAGTATCAAGAGTACAAGAGTAGCCTACATTTTCTAAATATTGCATTACTACTGCCACAGTGCTTACATTTATGTACAGAAAAAAAATTGCCAGCCACCCTGAGAAGTCAAAGGCGATTCAAAATGAGTCAGAAAAGTCAAGACAGGACCAATCGTCAAAATTTCGATGTCCACCACTCTAGTTCATCCAAAACAAACCAGAAAAGGGCCTTAAAGTGCTAAAAACCGGAATTTTCCTTTAACAACCATCATAAATTAAACGGCTACTTGCTTCTATATCCTGCTCGTACTTTGAAGGCCTACTTCTATCTGAAATGTTTGATCAGTTTATTTTAACAACCATCATAAACTAAACGGCTATTGGCCTACTTGCTATATCCTGCTCCTCCCGACGTTAGCTATTATTTATGTTTAATAACCAACTAGCCCTAGCTACCACTTGTTAACTCGTTTTCACTAATGAGTAGCCTATAGCTCATAACACCACATTTAAGTTCTAAAACATTTATTTCAGACATACAAGACACAATTAATTTACTTTGGTGCATAAAACCCTCATAGTAGGCTAAAGGTATCACAGTATCGGATAGATAGCCTAGACTAGAGTATCCTATCTAATAGACCTCTCCGGAATAAGTCCCGCCTCCGAAACATCCGGTTTCCACTGGATTTTTTGATTGTTGTGTCGTTAAAGTAGTAAACGATTATTAATGCTAACCGGGAGCTAGTTCCGATGTACGCGGGCGGAGGAGGGCGTTAGATCTCGCCCACAACCTAACGTGATGGTCAGTTTCACGTGTGATTCACGCATGATTTCAGTGGTCTATAAAAGTAAATCGTTTGCAAGGTTCAGCCTCTTTTCAACACGACTTAACTTTGGTTTGACTGTGCTGAGAGTTTGTTGGCTGTTATTGAGATATTTGAAAAAGAAAGAAATTGCCGACAAAGACACTAAAGACATGACGAAACAAGATTTTTTTTTCACGAAAAACAGATAATAATAAGCAGACTAGGAATCAGAGGCAGAGTCGTATTGAGTCGATAGCTTTATTTTGCATGACCTTGATCAGAACAGTAACATTTTCAGAATGTATTAACCTATCAAACATGACGATTTCATGCAGGGTTAGTGCCACCTCCGTAGACAGGCTCTGGTGCCACAAACTCCATTTCGGTGAAGACAAACTATGTAACATTGCCGTTGCTATGCAACCTTGACTCGGGGAGTCGTGGCGTCCAAAGCGTGCATTAGCTTAGTGCTTCTTACTAATATATTTCTACTTTAACGGCACCAACAATCAAAAAATCCAGTGGAAACTAGATGCCAGAAGTGTGTAGGCCAATCGGCCCACCATTTTTTTCTACTTCGCCGCCTACAGATGTTTTACAGGTATGATATTTCGAAACGCCATGTTATTTCCCATAGACATTCGACGCCCGGAAGTTGGGTGGATCCGGATGTTTCGGAGGTGGGACTTATTCCGGAGAGGTGCGAGGGGGTCCTAAACAAGCTGAGAATTTAGCTAAGCTATGGGCTAAGAAGTGAGGAGTTAGGATATTTGAAGCTAAGAGACACAACAAGGAAAATCAAAATGAATCCATAAAAAAACAGGGCAAACATTATTTTATAGTATTTTATATATCCCCAGCCAAGGTGCAATGCAATAGTCACCACATTACCCACATGTCAGATAGCATATTTTCAATGGGGAAATGATTTAGCGTTTTGCATTTGCCTGAAGTGATGTAGCCTAGGTATAATGTTTGTTTCAATATTTTAATATGTTTTTATATATTACTTAATTTAATGTATTTAGATATTGTTAAAATGTTGTTAATAGGAATAGTTGATTGTAAGGGCAAAATAAGTTGCAAATCATTATAATTGTCTGTTCATTTATTTGGTCTTTACAATTCAAATATTATGGTGGTTGACAGTGGGCCAGAAGTGGTGGTCCAATATCTGGAAGCGGGATTGCACTACATGGGTTTTGCTCACAATTTGGTCCCCCTCACTTGAAAATATCTCCTGATGCGCCCTTGCTCAAAACTCACTAGAAGACGTCATTTGAGGGGTCATTTTTTCAAAATGTTCTCCAGGGGAGCATACCCCAGCATCTTGTTTCAATCCAGATAACTAAATCTATTGATGGCTTATTTTGTATGACTAAATTTGTCCATATTCCCTCAAAACGCACTAGAAGACCTCATTTGATGGGTCATTTTTTCAAAATGTTCTCCGAGGGAGCATACCCCCGCATACCCCCAAACCCCCCTAGAATTGATTTTTGACACTGTACAATTTAAGTACAGACTACACAGACTGTAGATAGTGATAACACAGAGAAAGGGTCCACAATTCAAAAATTAAGACCCGCACCATCCAAAAATCCAGCTACATGTCTGCTTTGCCTCTTACCCATGTAATAATGTAACAAAACACATTCAATGAAATCCATAGAATTTTAAGTTTTGAATAATGTCCATGGCCCCCCTCCTGGAACCTTATGCCACCCCTTTGCCACCCCAGGAATAAATCTAGATCCGTCATTGCCTACAGGCCAAGCTGCTTTACCATTTGCTACTGATGTTTTCGCCTATACTTTAGTTGCCCATTTAATATAAGCAAATCATGCGAAAGATCCAGTGGACGCAAAGTTCGGTCACATGAGCTAGCTAATTAGAAAAATATTTAAACCAACATCAGCTAAATGTAGCCAAAGAGCTAATTCGAGCTAGGCAGCATTTCAGCAGTTTCAGGAGAATAGAGAGTGAGAAATAAAAACAACTGGTTAAGAGTAAACCAGATTTAATGTGGTCAATTCTTTACTGAGATATTAATGTAATATAAATCGGTGCAAAAATAAAAATATTATCAGACAATAATATTTATATTATTTAGAAAAAAATAATATGAAGGTAAAAATAATATGAAATTCATTCATAGAATAGTTTGACTCTATTTCTCCAAAGTGCATGTGGACCTTGTTAAAACTCTGCTGAGGACATGTGATACATGAGCCCTGTGCGTTGCCCTCGTCGCTGACAGAGTCCCAGTATCACATGTAATGGAGAGTGATTCCGTCGCCTTGGTGCTATTATTATGACTGATTATTTTTAATAGTCATTTGTGAGAGTGACTAACCAGAGACTGGCGGTGTCGCTCGGCTGATGGAGATGGATTAGTGTTCTGCTGTCACTCACAACCACTCACGCGTGCCGGAGAGTAGCACACACGAGTGTGTCTGTGAGTGTGTGTGCGTGTGCATGAAAGTGTGTCGGTGTGAGAATGGGTGTGATAACGCGTGAATCTGTTTGCACTTTGGTGTCTTTGTGTGTGTGTGTGTGTGTGTGTGTGTGTGTGTGTGTGTGTGTGTGATTATGTGATTATGTGTGACTGTGTGTGCATGTGTGTGTGTGTTGGTAGAATACATATCAGTGTCAGATGTAGTTCACTCTCGTGTTTATCATGTGCATCAATTACCCCTCACGTGTATGTGAGAAAAACAGTGAGATGATGATGGCTCCGGTGATAACGGCTTCTCCTGAATGAAAAATGAAAAAGTGTGTGTGTGTGTGTGTTTGTGAGTGTGTGAGGATGTGTCACTATGTGTGTGTATATGTCTAAGAGTGTGTGTTTGCATTAGCATCAGTTTTGTTGGGTGGGAGTGCTTGTCAGTGTGATTATGCATATGCTGCAGTGTCAAGTGCCTCTTGAGAATGTGGGAGGCCTTATGGGTAATGGAGAGGGTCAGGTATATTTGCCGGCATCGTGCCTTGGATGACCAGCTTTCAGGTCCATTTCAGTAGTCCTCAGTATCAAGTGCACAGCTCAGTGGACTAAGGGGTCAGTACAGCTGTCATGTGGAACGCTGCAGATTCAACCCCTACAACATGATGTTGTGCCTTGGACAGGGCATTTCATCTGCATTGCCTAACCCTAGTCCCATGTTGCCATAGGGACGCTTGGATCAGTGAGACTAGGTCAAACGCATTATCCACTCAAAGTGATTTCAAATATTCACCGTTAAAATCTCAACACAACACAATTGTTTAATGTTAAGAAATGCACATTTCACTCCACACTGTACACTGTGTTTACCAGTAAGCTAAAGTGCAGTTTAGCATTTTGTAGTTATAAATGTTCAAATTTTTGCGGCAAGGTACTGACAGTAAAATGTTGAATCATCAGTAGTTACAGAGGATAAAATGATATGTATTCAAGCCACTAAGTTGGCAACATTGGAATGTTCATGCTTGCTTACACATCAGCTGACAGTTGTCTGCACAGGTGAAGTGATATTCCCTAGCTATGTTCCCTAGCTTCCTACAAACACCATCACTCCTTACCTGTGGTGTAGTCTAGTTAGCTGTATACTGTGATGTAGTCTTGTTAGCTGTAGTGGGTATACTGTGATCAACCCCAAATGTTAATACGTATCCTTGCCTATTTTAAGTGGGTATACTGAGATGGTGATGCTTTTTAAGTGGGTATACTGCGTAGTCCTGCGTATCACGTAGACTACACCATCACTCCTTACGGAATGGAGTCTCACTCAACATGGCTGAACACACTGTACAATCCACTTCTCAGTCCACTACGAGACCACAATCAGATCCAGATGGCTGTTGTTATCATTACCATTATCACTATATAAACTGTTATGATGAGATCTAATAGCTATAATGAATATCTGGGTAACCAAAACATCAGGTCCACATTGATCTCAGTAACAATTTCAAGTTTTTGCCTGAAATTGCACTGTGCCTATTTACATGTGATGTACTGACAAAGAGCTACAGAGGCTAGAATATAGTTTTTTCTTTCTGCCGGATTACAAGCATCTCTGAACTTTTCAGACCACATTTCAGCCCTCTAGGTCACTTGATATCCATTAGAAACACAACTGAGCCCTAGCACCAGGTCTTGTGAAGCTGTGGTCAAAAGTAGATCAATATAGAATGAAAATATGAGTGCTTTAGACTATTATTTTCCAAGGTATGCCCATGCGTTTTGTAAAATGCCTATGGATACTCCCCATAGGACTTTTTGTTATCCAAAATGCATACCGACAATCAAATGCTGGTAACACTCCATAATAAGGTACCATAATAAATAGCAAACTAGTAATTACGTAACCCTTTGTTAATTGTTAGTAACATATCTATTTGGCACAAGTTAATAGTTTTTTCATCATCAATTAAATATTTTTTGTTTGCATAAAATGTGTATGTTAATGTTTTAGCAAATCTATTAACTAATATTGTATTAATATGTGTTAATAGTTAACTAAATGTCTTTTTGGCACTAATTAACAGTTATTTCTTACATCATTTAAATGTTAAATATTTATTTACAAACTATATGTTAATAGAAAAGTTAATGATGGCGCTACCTTGACATGCCGCCACTCTTGTCGGTGCACGAAACGCTTGCAATAAAGTTGGTTAAGCTTAATTAATATATTAATAGTATATAGCTATAAGCGTGGGGCCCCTTATAATAAAGTTGGTTAAGCTTAATTAATATATTAGTAATATACAACTATCAGTATGGGGGACCCTTATAATAAAGTTGGTTTAGCTTTATTAATATATTAGTAATATATAACTATTAGTCAGACGGTGAAGGGACTGAGACCAAAACTGGCTTATCACATTTATTCCTTTAGGAAAAGTTAAAACAAAACATGCCTTCAGGCACTGGCATACATAAAACAGCATCTGCACAAGCAAAATAAAAACTAGATGTACCGCAGAGCAGTACAAAATATGACCGCCGCCCAGTCCAGCACATTTTTTCCACAAAAATAAATCACGCTGAAAGGCCTATGATTCTAACTGTCTCACTAAATTGCATTATCCACACTCAATTCTCACTGGTATCTGCTAAACAACAAGTACCAAAACATGATTAGTTCATAGATTTCACATGTAAAATTGATTTTATACAACCCCACCCCCATCTTGCCTGTTCATAATTCTGAGAAATTCTTGAATTGTGTGCATGTGTGCGTGCACATGTTTATGTTTATGTGTGTGTATGTGTGTGTGTGTGTGTGTGTGTGTGTGTGTGTGCTTGTGTGTTTGTCTGCGTATGTGTGTTTGTGCATGTGCATGCATGCGTACATATGTCTACTGTGTGAGTATGTGTCATACATATGATTACTGTGAATGTATGTGTGTGCGTGTGTATCTGTTTATGCACATGTGTGCACATGGAATGGGTGCCCCTGGAGGCAAACATACGGAAAAAATTGGTCATCCTAGGCCCTACGGTTCTCAAGATATTCACAGAAAACTGTGTCTGCCCTACCCTCCTTTCGGGGGGTCCAGTCCAGCGGGGGGGCTACAGATCAAAACGAAAAACGATGGTTCCATGCTATCCATGTGGGGTTATAAGCCCACTAAGTTTTGTGTACCCCGGTCTTTCAGTGTCCCAGAAATCCTTGTTGGTGTACGGTCCCTAAATGTACACATAAATTATTTTATTGTAAGGCCCCCCATGAACGAAAGTTCACAAAACTTGGCATGCATTCGGAAGGTGTCATAATGATCCTACACTTTCAATTTCGTGCAGTTTTGACCATGTCAGCCAGAGATATTGTGATGAAAACACCTAATTTTTTGCTTTTTTTATTTTTAACTAGGTGGCTATACATGAAATAAGTGGTAATGGGATGGGTTGACATGCCCCCTTAAGACCAACATACAAAAAAGGTGGACCTCCTAGGCCCTACACGGTTCTCGAGATATTCACAGAAAACTGTCTCCGCCACCTACAGGCCAGTTGGTGTATAGTAACATAAATTAATTTATTGTGTGGCCCCCCCCATGAATAGAATTCCACGAAACTTGGCGTGCATTCAGAGGGTGTCATAATGATCCTACACTTCCAATTTCGGGCAGTTTTGACTATGTTAGGTCACAGATACTCTGCGATTACAACACCTCATTTTTACTTTTTGTGTTTAACTAGGTGGCTTATACATGAAATGAGTGGTTATGGAATGGGTTGACATGGCCCCTTGAGATCAACATACAAAAAATGGTCCTTCTAAACCCTAATGTTCTCGAGATATTCACAGAAAACTGTGTCTGCCCTACCCTCCTTTCGGGGGGTCCAGTCCAGCGGGGGGGGGCTACAGATCAAAACGAAAAACGATGGTTCCATGCTATCCATGTGGGGAAAATTTGGACATGCGAAAAAAAAAACAAATAGTACTTCCAAAGGCAAAGAGTACACTACTTTCAAACACTAGACAGAGAGTCACCAATTACAGGACAGCCAACCACAAAGGTATCCAATAAGGATGAAGTGGAAGAAGAGGTGTGCAAACTCTCACACAACCAACCACTGGCAGTAGGGTGCCTTATACACCCCACAAGATAATAAAGCCATAAACCATAAATTCCATAAATTCTCCACAAAGCTAATCAGAAAAGCTAGATAAATAATAATATGTCATTAACTTTATATTAGTATATAGTTTGTAAATAAACATTTAACATTTAAATGATGTAAGAAATAACTGTTTATTAGTGCCAAAAAGACATTTAGTTAACTATTAACAAATATTAATACAATATTAGTTCATAGATTTGTTAAAACATTAACATACAGGTTTTATGCAAACAACTAATATTTAATTAATGATGAAAAAACTATTAACTTGTGCCAAATATATATTTTAGTAACAATTAACAAATATTAACAAAGGGTTAGGTAATTACTAGTTTGCTTTATTTATTAGAAGCATGGCAAATGAAAGGTAACCTTTGAGGTTTCTTGTGGACTATTTAGATTGTATGTCAGGTTTTGATATACAGACTTTACAAAAATATGGAATAATAACAAAAAAAGTCTCTATTTTTTGCATTTACTTTGTTGGTTCAATGAGTGTGTATAAGATAGACTATACATCTGTACAACTAATACTGGATAATACAACATGAAGATTCAATTTCTATGGATTCTTGTGTACCCAATATGTTGCATCTACTTATTGTGCTGCAGCTACACTGCAGCCAGAAGTCAGGGTAGCATCAAAAGTGGAGGAGGGGGAGGGGGGCATTTTGGATCAAATTTAATTGAGACATAATAAAATTAATTTGAGAATGTAAAACACTATACAGATTGTACATGACATTGTCATTTTTGGATTCCCAAGAGTCAAAGCTTTGAAATGGTGTATAACTGTCACAGTCACACCAGGTTCTGCTCCAGCCACACCCACTGCTCACTCACCTGAAGCTCCCCTCACTCGTTCACAATCCCCAGTTTACTAATGACCTGCACCTGTTCCCAATCAGCCTCACTCCCTACTTAACCCTTAAAGGAGTACCGTCACACCGGTGTGTCGGGAATGTTGAGAAATGAACATTCTAAAGAATATCTGGGTTCATTGAATTCAACACAGAATTTTAGAACCTTCAATTGTTGCGGAACTTAGAATGTTCAAAAACCTACACCTTTAAGGGTTAAACCCCAGTCTCCCCTCAGTCTTTGTCTGGCCTCGTCAGAGATGACACCACAGTGCTATCCACCAGCCTAACTCACCCAAGGAGTACTCATCCTGGATTCTCCTCACCTGTTCCAGCGGTACAGGAAATCACATCAAACAAATTAAAAAAATTCTGGGGGAGGACCCCCAAACCTCCCCTCCCACATATACGGCAATTAGTGGGGGGCCCATAATACATCTGGGCCCAGGGCCCCAAAAGTTCATAATCTGCCCATGATCCTGACATGTTAAATCGAGGGAGGCCTGGCCTCTAAAAACGCTTGCAGATGGCAAGCAAAAAATAGCCTGCCTAATGATATCTGCTCTGCTATCTGTTATTGCTGTCATAACTCAGCGCAAAGAATTCCACTGCCAGTCATATGCTGCTAACGGTTTTAGTTGAGATCAGACAGGCTTTAACGCTGTGTGGTTTATTGGGGGAGTCGAGCCTTTCCCAGCAAAAGGTCACACTGGCTAATGACCCGTGGGCGTCTATGGTATGGACTGCTGCCATAGAAGAGGGAGAGGTCACTGCGCATTGCCATACCTGGTTAGCTGGTGTGCACGGTTGCGTTTTAATGACTTGTGGTAAAAAAGAAAAGCTTAACGGTATAAATTGTGAGAAGCTGAAGGTGCCTTATAATTATTTTTTAGAGACAAATATACTTACTGCAAGAGCATATACTTACTATAATATACTATAAAATAGCATATACATACTTCCGCAAGGGCCCATGGGACAATTGTGGGCCCACAAAGGAATGCTAACTCTTAATGGCATCATGTGATGGTAGCTAATACACAGAGATGGTGTAGTAATGACAGCATTTGACTGTAGGACAGCCAGGTGGACAGGGACTGTAGGTGGTGGACATTGCTAGCAGCAGGTGCAGGATGTTTGCAGGAAAGAACTTGTGGTCAAAGTACATGGGCAGACCAGTCAAGCGAAGAGAGAGAGAGAGAGATAGAGAGAGAGATAGAGAGGGAGGATAGAGAGGGAGGAGAGAGAGAGAGAGTGTGTGTGTCAAGGAAGACCGCCAGACAGATTGCATCTATCAAAGCAGAATCAGTGCGTGTCAAAGGCCCTATCGCCTCTCTTGCTCTCTCTCTCTTTCACTCTCTCTCTTTCTCTCTCCCTCTCTCTTTCCCTCCCCCCTCTACTCCACTTGGCTCCCTGCTTTACTTGGGGGCAGTTTGCAATTCCCAAGGTGTCAGCAATATCATATCACTGCCAGACTGCGTCGTGGTCCAGCTTGCTGAAATAGAGCCGTCTACGGCGAGCCGAGGCGATAGACATCTCATTACACTTTCATGTGCTCTGCTCACCGCCTCGAGTCCACCGGCTGCTCACGTGGAGAGAGAGAGAGGGAGAGAGAGAGAGAGAGAGAGAGAGAGAGAGGGCAGAGGGAGGGATAGAGAAAGAGGGGGGAGTCGGAGAACTTCAATGATTTAGGGAGCTGCGCACCCCACGGGCGACTGCACCTCTGCCGGTGCCTCTGAACGTTAATTAATTTCCTCGTCGTCACTTCGAATCTCTCCCGGCAGTCTCTCTCTCTCTCTCTTTATCCCTCCCTCTCTCTCTCTCTCTCTCTCTCTCTCTCTCTCTCCTCTCTCTCCCCGCACGCCCGCCCCTTTTCGAAGTCTTGTTTTACCGGTGTCTTTCAGGTGCTGGGGGAACATGTTTTAAATGTCTCCGAAATAATGGCCAGAGACACAGGGGTGGGAAAAACTGGTGTGCCGTAGCGTCGTCTTCCTGCACCTTGACATATCTCTGGCCCCTGTGTCTGCTTAACGCTAATGGAGTTTCAAGGTACCCCTGAGTGTATGAGTGTGTGACTGTGTGTGTGTGCGTCTGTGTCTGTCTGTGTCTGTGTGTGAGTGTGAGTGTGCAGCATATGAGTGTGTGTGTGTGTGCTCTCTGGACTGTAAATGACACGTTTCAGCATGTATCGCATTAAGGCAAGCCTGCCTCAGCCCAGACCAAAGCCGTCTGGTCAGTCCAGCCCCGGGGAGAAGTGCTGTCCAGAGTTCTGCCGCTTCCCAGCTGCTCCGTATCCTCACATGGCCCCTCAGCTCTCCACTACTCCACTACTCTACTGCTCCACTACCCACTGCTCCACTGCTCCACTGCTCCACACTACTCCACTGCTCCACACTCCACTGCTCCACACCACTCCACCACTACTCCACTACTCTACTGCTCCACTACTCCACTGCTCTACTGCTCCACACTACTCCACTGCTCCACTACTCCACTGCTCCACACTACTCCACTGCTCCACTACTCCACTGCTCCACTACCACTGCTCCACTGCTCCACTACTCCACTACTCCACTGCTCCACTGCTCCACTACTCCACTGCTCCACACTACTCCACTGCTCCACTACTCCACACTACTCCACTACTCCACTGCTCCACACTACTCCACTGCTCCACTGCTCCACACTACTCCACTGCTCCACTGCTCCACTGCTCCACTACTCCACTGCTCCACTACTCCACACTACTCCACTGCTCCACTGCTCCACACTACTCCACTACTCCACTGCTCCACTACTCCACTGCTCCACTACTCCACACTACTCCACTGCTCCACTGCTCCACTACTCCACTGCTCCACTACTCCACTGCTCCACACTACTCCACTACTCCACTGCTCCACTACTCCACACTACTCCACTACTCCACTGCTCCACACTACTCCACTGCTCCACTACTCCACTGCTCCACTGCTCCACTGCTCCACTGCTCCACACTACTCCACTACTCCACTGCTCCACTACTCCACTGCTCCACTGCTCCACTACTCCACTGCTCCACT
>NC_063208.1:26129314-26131814 GCF_017589495.1 Alosa alosa
AGGAAGAGAGGAGGAGAGAGAAAAAAGAGAGAGATGAGGGGAAAGAGATGGATAGAGAGAGAAACAGAGAGAAGAGAGAGAGGGGGAAAAGGTGATACTGCGAGAAGAGGTGGAAGAGAGAGATGGATAACACATGAAAGAGAGAGAGCGAGTGAGAGAGAGAGAGCGGAAAGAGAGAGAAGAGAAGAAGGGGAGGGGAGGAGAGCGAGTGAGACGGCTATGGCGGCCCTTCAGCAGGCACGGCAGGGCCAACACGGCTGCGGCGTGACTCATTTTCAAACGGGCGTCGGGAAATCAAGCCTGGACAAGGATGGAGCTGCAGGCTGGTAACCCCCACCCTCCTACATCTTGTAACAACAGCACAACGCAGCTCGGCTCGGCTCCGCGGCACAGCCGCAGCCGCTGCTTTTCAAACGAGGCCCCATCAAACAGATCCCAATCTCACTGCACACAGCCACTTCAAACACACACCCTAACCACAGTGGAGAGGGGGGAGAGAGAGGGAGGGGGGAAGGAGGGGGGGAGTGAGAGAGAGAGAGAGAGAGAGAGAGGAGAGCAAGGGCAGAAGGAATTGGGAGAGAGTGGGAGAAGAGAGAAAGGAGAAAAGGAGGGATGAGAGGAGGTGATGGGAGGGAGAGAGGGAGGTTAGGCAAGAAGGAAGGAAGTGAATGGGAAAAGGAGAGAGATGAGTGTAGGAAGGGAAAGGAGAAAGAGGGAGAGAGAAAGAGAGAGAAGACAGCAGAGGAGAGAGAAGAGAGGTTTAAAACACTCGTTCACTGAGTCATCACATTATTGCACGTAATGCATTAGAACATCCAACACAGGCGTGCCATCAAATCATCAGATTAAAAATAAAACAGCATTCCACGTCTCATGTCATACAAGTGTGTCGTACGTATCTCTGTCTCACAGTTTAAAAGAGGGAGAAGATGAGAATAGACAGACACAAGAGAAAGAAGGGAAGAGAAGAGAGAAAGAGTGAAGGTGGACAAAGAGAGGAGGGAGAAAGAAAGAGCAAAGAGAAGAAAGCGAGAGAAGAGGAGAAAGAGAGAGTGTGTCTGTGTGTGTGTGAGTGTCTGTGTGTGTGTGTGTGTGTGTGTGTGTGTGTGTGTGTGTGTGTGTGTGTTTGTTTATGTATTAGAGTTTGTGTGTGTGTGTGTGTGTGTGTGTTTGTTTATGTATGTGAGTGTGTGTTTGTGTATGTTAGTGTGTGTGTGTGTGTGTGTGTGTGTGTGTGTGTGTGTGTTATGTATGTGTGTGTGTGTGTGTGTGTGTGTGTGTGTGTGTGTTTATGTATGTGTGTGTGTGTGTGTTTATGTATGTGTGTGTGTGTGTTTATGTATCTTTGTGTGTTTGTTTGTGTGTGTGTGCTGTGTTGAAGGGAGAATGTAAAACTGGAGATGATGATCAACATGGCCGCCACAGAGGGATACATAAAACACATGAGCCGGCAATCAAGTCCACAAATGTCAACACCACTTGTTATCTACGTCAGTCTGCCTCCTGTCTTTCATCTATTCTTTCGTCTTTTCATCTCTCTCTATCCCTCCCTCTCTCTCCCTCCCTCCCTCTCTCTCTCTCTGCCCTTGTGTCCTTGGTTGCACCTGTTTTCTGGCCGCGGGCCCTGAGAAATAAATGAGTAAGGTGGTGATGAGAGGCAGAGCTGCATTCTCCTCTTCCATTACACACACAAACACACACACACACACACACACACACACACACACACACACACACACACACACACACACACACCGCACACACACACACACACACACACACACACACACACACACACACACACCCTATCAATACACACACACACACACACACCTGCACACACCTCACACACACACACACACACACACACACACAACACACAATCACACACACACACACACACACCCGCACACACTCACACACACACACACACACACACCCGCACACACACACACACACACACACACACACTCACACACTCACACACACACACACACACACACACACACACACAATAACACACACACACACAGACACACACACACACAGACAAACACAGACACACACACAGACACACACAGACACAAAGAGTGAGAGCTCAGGTTTTGATTTTATATAAAGATTTCAAGATGGGGTCAGCTTTGATTGTCTGGTGGGGGAAAAGTGAGGATGTTTGTGCATTCAAACTAGATGTGAGTACATACAGCCCATGGACACTACTGCATACATTACATACATCAGAGTCATGCAAAGGGTGAGGCACCGCGATAAAAGTGGCTAAAGCGGATTGGACCTTCCTAAAATTCTGGTTTGGGATCGCGATGCTAACAGATAATGAACTCATAAATGAAAACTATGTGCAACATTGGTATGTCTAAATTACCATTACCAGATCGCAAATATGTGTTCTAGTCAACAATAGGCTAAGACCTTTGTCCTTTGACAATCACGTCACTACTGCAACTTTGATTTCTTGCATTTAATTTGCATTTAATTCATC
>NC_063208.1:26141814-26161814 GCF_017589495.1 Alosa alosa
CTGCAAATAGAACAGCCCCGCTCCTTTTGTGTGTGTGTGTGTGTGTGTGTGAATAGCCCCGCTCCTTTTGGGGCTGGAAACCAGGCGCAAGCAAAACCAGACTTCCCAAAAAGCCATGTGCACTGGAAACCCAGAGCTATTTAGCACCGCTCTGGGTTTCTGTGTGTGTGTGTGTCTGTGTGTGAGTGTGTGTGTGTGTGTCTGTGTGCGTGTGTGTGTCTGTATGTGTGTGTGCGTGTGTGTGTGTGATGTATTTTTATTTTGTTCCTTTTTTTGTTTGATATATTTTACGATATCTTTCTTATTTTATCATCCCTTTATCTTTTTTTTTCTTTTTTGGAAACTTTCCCTCTCCGCCTCTCCTCCCCTCTCCTCTGCCATTCTCTCTGTCTTTATCCACGGACTGTTCCGCCCATTAAACCATTTCCTCCGTTTGGCCAATTTATGCCGCTTAATTTAGCGGAAAACGAGGCAGCGGCAGCCATGGTGGTGGGGGTGTGTGTGGGTATGTGTCCGTGTGTGTGTGTTCGTGTATGTGCGCGTGTGTATGTGTGCGTGGGTGTGTGTGTTAGTCTGGGCTCGTGTCTTAGTTTAGGGGACTGTGTGTGTGGGCGTGTATCTGTGTGTGTGTTGATGTGCCAGTGTGAAGGGACTGTGTGTGGGTGTGTATGTGTTTGCATCTCTATCTGAATATCTGTGTGTGTTCATGTGCATGCATCTGTGTTTATGCATGATATTGACTATACAAGTTTGTGTGTGTGTGTGTGTGTTTCATGTCAGTGGCACGTTGGGGGCGGACAGATGAGCAGAGGGAGAATATCAGAAGCCAGTCCGGGGCCTCACAGCGAGATGCCAGGCAACAAGACCGAGGGTGGTCCAGAGGGGCACGGCAATCAACCCACCCTGGCACAGCAGGGAGAGGACACACACACACACACACACATCACACACTCACGCACACACGCATCACACACAAACTTGTGTGTCTGATGGAACACACACACACACCAAAGGGGGTTGGAGGAGGGACTGGGTGCTTGCCTGCCTCCCTTTTTTTTTGTGCGCAAAAAAATTATAATTGCTATGTGCGTGCGTATGTGTGTGTGAGAGTGAGTGTGTGTTTGTGTTGGTGCGTTTGAGTTTGTCTGTTTTCAAATGCGTCTCTCAAATGTTTCTGGGTTTTTTATTTTTTTATTTTTACGCCTTTGGAGACAACTCATTAAGAGATTGTGTGTATTAGTTTGTTTGTAGAGCAAGACATTTTTCGTAAACATCCATCCTGATTGTGTAAGGGTGCCCCCTCTCTCTCTCTCTTTCTTCCTCTTCTCTTCTCCGGTCCGTCCCTCCATCTTGGCAG
The DNA here is from genome assembly GCF_017589495.1 of Alosa alosa. Lineage (NCBI taxonomy): Eukaryota > Metazoa > Chordata > Actinopteri > Clupeiformes > Clupeidae > Alosa > Alosa alosa. The sequence goes on from NC_063208.1 coordinate 26,143,172, forward strand.
TCAGTCTGTCCGTTTGTGGTGTCAACTCTGCGCCTGGAGAGGAAATCTGTGCCTCAACAAAGCTTTAAGAGAGAGAGAGAGAGAGAGAGTGTGTGTGTGTGTGTGTGTGTGTGTGTGTGTGTGAGAGAGAGATGGAGAGAGAGACAGAGTGTGTGTGTGTGTGTGTGAGAGAGAGAGAGTGGGTGAGTGTGTGTGTGTGCATGTGTGTGTGTGAGTGAGAGAGACAGTGTGTGTGTGTGTGTGTGTGTGTGAGAGAGAGAGAGAGACAGTGTGTGTGTGTGTGTGTGAGTGTGTGTGGGTGTGTGTGAGTGTGAGTGTGTGTGTGTGTGAGTGTGTGTGTGTGTGTGAGAGTGTGTGTGTGTGTGTGTGTGTGTGTGTGTGTGTGTGTGTGTGTGTGTGTGCGGAGATGGAAAGAGGTCACTTTAGGCTGCCCCACGGGTACGGCTGGCACACAGCTGGCCACCAAAGCTGCCTCCCTCATCTCCATTGGCACGGGAAGCATTGACCCGGGGGTAGGTGTGTGTGTGTGTGTGTGTGTGTGTGTAGGAGGGTATGCGTATGTGCATGTGTGGGTGTTTGTGTACATCTGGTTAGATGTGTGTGTGAATATGTATATGAATATATATATATATGTGTGTGTGTGTGTGTGTGTGTGTGTGTGTTGTTAGGAAACAGAGGTGGGGGGCTTTTGGAGGTCTTGGGAAAAGGCGTGTTGTTGGGGGGTGGGGTGTGTGGTGGGTAAAGGGGACGTGTCGACGCGTCTTCCCCTCCGTCACCAAATATAACCCTGTCACAAGAATTTGCTGCCCTCCGCCTCGCGGGCCTCTCCACTCACATCCACTCCGGTGCACACCGCCTCCCAGGCACGGCGGAACGTTCCAGAAGGATCCGGCGAGGTCACAGAGTCCTGCTAGAACACTGAGAAAGAGTGACTGAGAGAGAGTGACTGAGAGAGAGTGACAGAGAGAGAGAGAGAGAGAGAGAGAGAGAGAGAGGAGAGAGAGAGAGACAGAGAGAGACCCCCACACACACACACACACACACACACCTCATGTTGTACAAATGCTGTTCTTTCTTCACTGCAGTGCCGTGCTCATCGTTTCAAGGGATCCTTTGTTTGGGCGGTTGGCTGTGGAGTGGACGCGTGTCTGCGGCTGCCGGAGCAACGCTACAAACGCTGCGAAAACTGGAGAAAAAAAGACAAAAGACAGAGGGCCTTCTCTCTTTTCGCTCGCTGAAGTTTCAAGACATGCTGTCCTGACAGCTGGAAAGCATTGTCACCACCGTCCACACGCATGTGTCCACCCCACGCCCCCCCCGCACCGCACCTGATTGTGGCCCAGAGGTGGCCCAGGTCCGGCGTCTGTCCCTGTTGGCTGTATGGCATCAGGCTGCATTGTCCTGCTCTTATCTGCCGATCTCTTCTACGCGGCTTGGGGACTATGTCCTCCAGTTCTACCTCTACAGAACCCTTGGGGACTATGTCCTCAAGTTCTACCTCTACAGAACCCTCTCGTTCTATTTTCAGTGACACGTCGGTGTTATTATGTGCCTGCCCCTCTACCCTCACCAGCACCACCCCACCCCACCCCAACACACACACACACACACACACACCCCTCCCTGCTTGGCCACACCAAAGACTGCACAGTAATATCAATTAAGGACAGGGGAAAGGAGCCTTGCCAAGTGGCAGATCCTTAATGGGGACATGTGTAAGTCATTACCACAACACACTGGGTTCTTCTCAGATAGAGGGAGAACAGAGAGAGAGAGAGGGATGGAGGGAGGGAGGGAAGTGGGGACACAGAGGAACAGACCAAGAGAGAGAAAAGGAAAGCTGAAGAAAGGATGGATAAAGATGGATAAAGAAAGATGGTTGGCAAAGTGTTTTTTTTTTTAAAAAAGAAAAGGATTGCATTGACAGAGAAGAGAAAGAGAGAAAGAGAGTGCATGAGATAGTTGGACGAAGAGATTGAAAGTTAGAAATAAAGATTGTGGGAAATAAAAGTAGGGAGGGAGCACAGCAAAAGAAAAAGAAAGAAAGAAAGAAAGAAAGAAAGTTTGGGGGATGCTGACATCATGAAAGAATGTGGGCTTTCTCTCAGCCCCCTCCCGATCAGCAGGGCGGAGGACAGCATGCCGTGGAGCACATGGTTCATATTCTATGAGTCTGCATTCTCAGCGTTTGAATGACGTATCTGCATGTTCCTGTGCTCTCATCTTTGGCTGCACCATTTGCCTTACATGACAGTGCCAAAGAGAGCAATTGAATTTAAAATGAATCCTATTCTAAATTGAGTGATGTGAACACTCTGCTCCGCTCTCGTTTGCTCGGGTCTGGCCTCCGCGGCTCGTCTGGTCTGGTCTGGTGAGGATTAGGTCTCTGGGCCGCCTCCGACTCTCCTGCCTCAGCCAGCGCCTGCTTTGAGACAGCCTGCCAGATTTCACTGCCTCAGGGGCCAGGTGATGGAGGGAGCGAGAGAGAGAGAGAGAGAAGGAGAGAGAGAGAGAGAGAGGAGAGAGAGAGAGAGAAACATACTATTATCAGTTTTTATTTTCAAAAAACAATACGAACTCGCTAAAGAGGACTTACTACAAGAAACCGACTATCATCACAAACAGCTACTAAACCGTTTGGTAAACTGCTACTGGACTAACTGCCACAACCAGATGAAGCTAACCTAGCTAACCTATCGATAGCTACTACAGACATCCAACCCTTAAAGCATTCAACAACAGCTATCAAATCACCAAACTCAATAATAATAATAATAATAATAATAATACATTTTATTTAAAGAGCGCCTTTCAGGACACCCAAGGTCGCTTTACAGATAAAACAAATAGAAGAGAGAGAAAAAAAAAAAATATATATATATATATATATATATATATATATAAAAAAAAGGAGAAAAATATATATATAGTCCATTTAGCCATATCACAGTCCATAGGCTAGTCTGAAGAGATACGTTTTCCAGTTCCTTTTAAACTGGGCAGTGGATTCACACTGCCTGATGTTGTTTGGAAGTGAGTTCCATAGCTTTGGGGCTGTGTGGGAGAACGCTATCTCTCCCATGGTGCTGAGGAAGGTAAGGAGTGGATGAAAGAAAAGGGACCATCAAATTCAGGATACCTATTTAGAGACAATTCCGCCAGTTTGTCCATTGAGCAGACAGTTAGCTAATCGCTACAGTTAGCTAAATTGCTAACGCTAGCTAAACCTAAAGGCTCTGGTATGGTCCCATATACCACATTTGGCGTGTCCAAGACGTGCCATTTTTGCCGCGGGACGAAAGCATACCCAACTTCTGCTGTCCTGAATGCGCCGTTAAATCGGTAAGGTTAGCGAATCTCACGGATTAATCACGGATTAACTGCCCCACCAACTGGGGCAGTAATGCCGAGCCTGAAAGTAGAACACAACCACCAAAGAAGCATGAAACGCCAGAAGAAAAGAAGAACGTGGGATGTGCCAGCACTGAACGAAGGAAGAGCTGATGAAGGAAAAAGCCCCACGAAAGCACGCTCGCCTGTCTGCTGGGAAGTTTGATAAGCTGGCCCATCGCGACGCCTCCATTTATCATCCACCAGAACACACACAGCTCACCTGTTGGTATATTGAGAGACTAGCTTAGCCTACTTGCTTATTAGGCTACTTAGCCTATAGCTATAATAAAGCTATAATGCCTATAGCTAAGTGACTCGGTACGCAAGGGCAGCAATATTGGTGCGATACAAAGTAAAAGACATTTTTCTAAACACAGCAGTGTCATGGTAAGAAAGAGTTGTGCATACAGATGTCCTCAATTAAATTTGTATTGGGTCTTCACACCTGCCTCATACCAAAAGTATTAACCAAAACCTGTAATTATGACATGTCAAGTATTTGTGTTCATAATGTATAATGTCTCACTGTGATAATGGGTGTATTTAGAGCGAGAGGTAGCCTAGGTTATTCCTTCAATATTATTATTATGATAACGCTTTATCCGTGTTGACAGGCGAAGTTTCGAGATTTGAGTTCAGCATTGTTCAGGAGTAGCCTAGGTGATAATGATTGCACCTGGGAGAGGTATAGGCTACATTCCCTTTATTATTATAATCACTATTGATAACGACATTATATATGAACAGGCGAGAATGCATCTCGACCAAAGCAAGTGTTACTGGGTTTCGCCTGAGCCGTTGTAGATAGATACACCTTTAGGCCTATATGGCTCTGGGTTTCGCTATTTGATTTCAGCATTGTTCAGTAATAGGTTCTAGGCTTCGCTTCATTTTAAAAGATGCATTTAATCCAAAGTCATGTCAGCTCTCTATGCAGGTAGTAGGGCTGTCACTTTTTATTCAACATGACGGAAATATCCGTGAGTCAAACTATAAATAAACTATTCGCTTTTAGTGCTGTGTGGCGCATTTCTACAGCCTATGATTCGCTTTATTTTATTGTTTGCCATCTCATTCAGTGCTCTATGATCCAGGGCTCATGACCAAATCAAGCCAATAAAATAGCCAGTAGCCACAATGAGCCCATGCAGCCACCCTGTTTCACAATGAAAGATAACGACAGAACGGACAGCCTGAGCTGACAATTACGCCCCCAACTCATCTAAAATGTCGTGGTCTTGAAATACTTTGGGTTCTACACCATAGATGGTAAAGTAACCTGTTAAATATAATGTTAAAGAATGTATCTGTGGATTGTGGCTTTACATCGGTCGGTTGACTCCATGTCGGGGTGTCTCACGTGAACTCAAAAGCCAGGCAAGCTGAGGACAGGCACTCTGCTCCATCATCGCTATGGTAACCAAACAAGTCTTCTCTGTCTAGGTTTGTTTCTAGGTTTAAGTGTTGTTCTTCTATGTGGTCCACCTACTGAGGGGAGTGTTTACAGCAGTTCCGCTTCACACACATGCGCCACGCTGCCACTTTGACGCTGGGTCTTAAATTTCGTCGACTCAAAGACGCTGACGCGATGCCTTAAATGACGCAATTCTTTCGCCACGCCACCAGTGCCACAAGTGCGTGGACGAGACGCTGAAGCCGCACTATAGGCTTAAGAGATCACCCCAGAGACGTTAACTCTTGTTACCATGGAAACGGTAAACATTCGATGCAGAGAAGTGGAATATCCAGCCCACTGTACTGCTGCTAAAGCAAAGAAAAAATATAAAGAAAAAATGTTAAAAGAGAACCCACATGAACTCTATGCAGACTATGTCCGAGTTAACAACAGGAAGACTGTCAATAACCTTATTTTTCATACAACAATGGTACCATCTTGGAAATCCGTTCTGGATACTCACTTCAAACATTTAGTGAAAGAAGGTATCGGAAGAGGGGGAAGGCTGACTGTATGCAAAGATGAAACCCTTGATACTGATGACCCAGATCTCACCATCACTTGCTACACTAAAGGCACAGTATTAATTCAAGGAAACGAAGAACACCTCCTATCTTTTGCAAAAACTTTCCCCTCACTCAGGTACCAAATTGAAAAGGAAAACAGACCAGACACTGCTGAAATGTTGGACTCTGAGGAGGAAGAACCTGAGTTGCCCCCTCCACATATTACAGCCTCCCCATTGCTACCTAGTAACAGGCAACTAGCAGAAAGCCTTGCTCTGCTAGAAATGGACTACACAGAGTTCAATGAACAAATGCGAGCCCAGATAGGAGACAGCAGCTCTATCCAACAGTTAAAGCCTATGGTGCAGGTTAAACAACACTTTCAATTAATGGGTACATTAAGCACTCAAGATATGTATATAAAGTTAGATATGTCTCCAAAATGGTGTTAAAGTCCAGTTTTTGTAGTTTTTGGTTAGTAACGGTTGTTTTTTACGCAATTCGCCGATGACGTCACATGAGGTAGACGTGGTGGAAGCTATTTTTTATGGGTGGGTGGGTCTATGGGTGGGTGGAAGATAAGAAGGAATCCGACCTGCGGTCATATCCCTGTCCCACCCCATCTCTCTCTCCCACTTACTTACTGTCTCACTATTCACTGTCCTATCCAAATAAAGGCAAAAAGCCCAAAAAATATACTTAAAAAAAAAAGATCTTTGGTGAAAGTAGCCTCAGCCTTATAGCAGCTACTAGAACTAGCACTGGCGTCTAACTGGGATGAGGAAGAGGTGGCAAGACCCACAGTTAACATTTATGATGGCCCACAGCCATATAATTTCGAAACCGTTAGACGTGAGAGGGCGAATGGGTAAATACAGAGAGCTGATGGCCATCAAAGAGAAATAAATGCATGGTCAGAGGAGAATCACTGGAGAATTGGTGAAGTGTCCTGGTGCTAGCGCAGCAACGACCGCTGGAGCTAGTCTATGAATAGCAGTGGATACAATAACAACTTTTTTTTTCTGTCGAGTGAAAGTCAACGTTTTCTTTATATCTAGTGACAGTGATTATGTCGTCGGCTCAGATAAGTACCCTAAACTTAGTCAGAAGATCTAGAAATAGAAGGCATATTATCCTAGCTATGTAGCTTGACAGTCCCACCTGTGAACCCCTAGTGTTTATTTCTAAGCTTTTAGGCTACGTCTTTCTCCGGTGAAAATGTTGTTTGCAAACGTAGCTGACGCCGAGTAGGCTGGTCATGTCTTCAGTGTGATTATAGTGCTAACTAGTTTTCCCCGTGATTGATTGTCATTGACACCGTCAGGGTACCGCTTACCGGGAGAAAGTAATAAGCGTGTCTGTGTCGCTGTGTTTGGCAAATTGGCAGGTGTCTGTGTGGGCGGTGTCGTCCAATGGAAACTGTGGTGGAGAGCTTGTGTTGTAGGGAGGTGAGCGCGTTTTGGTCGCTGGTCGAGGAGCTCACCCCGCGGCCAGCAAATATAACGTGCCTAACGCAGCATCCTGGATTTGAGGCATGCTGCCTGAATCCGTTTGTGCTACACATACTGTAGCATACTATTACTCACACTTCAGGCAGGATCATGGTCCCCTTCAAGATAGCACGCACGAGTATGTTCATGGTTTATGTTTACTTTACCAATCTTTTTACACTGAGTTCTTTGAACCAACAGTCATAGGAGAGAGGAGATGTGTTGCATACACAATAAACATGCATAAGACACAGGCTTAAAATGACGTCTCCAACCTACTTACAGAGTTTTAAACTGAACAATCTTTCCTACTTATCCCTAGGCAGTACCAGTACACTGCGTACAGGCAGGCTATACGCTGGGCTTATGGAGTTTTAGGCAGGAGTATAAGGAAGCCTCTACCCTCTTGTGTGGTTTCAACCATCAGACATCCAAAGTGGTGACCAAACCTATCAGGGCTTTCAATGGCCTCGTTTAGATGAAAATGAATAAAAATAATTGTTGTGCTTATTCTGTTGTGATCGCTCCATTGCCCTTAAAATGTTATAAAGTACACAGAACACATGAATTTTGATTAAACAGTTTATTGGCATTGCTTGTAATGGTTACTGAACATTTAAACATTTACTGAACAAGGACAAAGACACAGGTTGGAAGTAAACAAATCTCTATAAAAAAAATGGTTAGGCACAAAACATACAAGGAACACTGATGAAGAGCTAGACGCGAAACGTTTGCACCCTTGTTTCTTTGGCCTGCAATAGTGTGGTCTTACCTGAGGGTCAGCTGATGGTTCTCTTTCTCACACACAAACCCATGATATTTCATGCATGCATACATGCAGTGATGCATGCAAAAGCACATCAAGAAGACACACAGTGAGCCCAGACAACACCGCACACAGAGGTTGACAAGGCACAGGTAAAATTATTGGTAAATTATTTTGAATTGCATACAAGAAATTTCATGCAAATAACAACAAAAAAGAAAATCCAAGCACACAGACAGAGGAGCAGACATGCAGCACCCCTTGAATGGGGTACAGCAACAATTATTGCCACTTACAAAGACGAAAAAAAGTAATGATTTTGTGCAAAGTATAAAACAAAGCAACAGCACACAAAGACAAAACAAAATATGCAGCATGCAGGAAACCACCACCAAATGAGATGAAAGGGACAGAAAGAAAGATACACAGACCTAGATATGTAAAAAAAGAAACTTGAATGAAACACACATGACCAATACAGTATACCACTCAAATATGATGACATCACAAACCAACAGACTAAAGCCAGCCTGGTACATCTGTGTCCCAGCATCAGAAGTGGAGGTGGGCAAGGGCTGATCCCCAGTATCACACTGTCCATGGTCTCCTGCTGTGAGGCGTCTGTCAACATCTTGTGAAAACAAATATAAAAAAGGTCAGCAAAGAGGGTACACAAGAGAAAAAAGATTACAGTACAGTGGACCCTGATATGTGCTACTCGATGTTTTAAAAAATACATGAAAGACATTCAGAACATATTTGATGATGTTGAAGGTTACTGTTAAATGTTTACATCAATACTAGTGGTAATAAATATCTAGATTGCATGTGGTGCATAAACTCTATGAGGTAGTGCATTTACTGTAGTAGGAGGTAGCTAAACTCTGAAGTGAGAAGTGGATAAACTCTGTTTCTGAAATTTCAGAGGTGGGTAAACTGTGTTTACTTGCGTTAGCCTCCACTACAGCCCTATGCATACGGTCATGGCCAAATATATGTGAAAGAGAACCGTAGCAGTCTAACACAAAACGCAAACACACTGTTTAGTTGTGAAAGCTGCTTGATGATCACCACCACTGATCCCAACGCTAGCCATGATGCTTTCATGACGATATGGACATTTACTTCAGGGCAATTTTATTTTGGCTCATATTCGTGAATCACGAAATATCCTCTAATGTCAGACTGATCATGATTGTAGTGGAGGCTGTGTCAAAGAGAACACGGTATGCAAAATACACACAGAGCTAGCTAACGCGCAGCTTTTGAACATTAGCATGATGCTTACCGTGGCAGTATCTCGCTTGTGGCAGACGGTGTCTCTGGACCTCGGGACAGGGCAGGCAGAGAGGTTTGCATGCACAGACGGCACGGCGGTAGGAATTAACTTCGCCATCCTCTCACTCTTTAAACCAAGTGAGACCATCTTGGCATCCCCTGAGTGGTAATCCTCCTTGAAATGCGCGCTGCAAATTCTCGAGAAGGCGGTGACAGAGCTAGCTGAAAAATCTGCCCGCCTAACCTTGACAAATTGCACCCAGCTTCGGAAGATCCCTTTGTCCTTGGGGAAGCAATGGACCCTATGTCCAGTTTTGCTGGAGTTCTTGCACCCGGCACAAACACAGTAGTAAACAATTTTATCTATTTATTTATATATTTACTCTCCCTCTCTCTATCAGCTATCTATGTTATGTTATGCTATGCTATCTCTCACTACCATCTATCTATGCTATCTCTCTCTCTCACTATCTATCTATCTATCTATATATATATCTACCTATATATATCTATCTATCTAGGCTATCTCTATCTTTATATTTACTTATATATCTGACACTGTTACTCTCTCACTAGCTGCTACTCTCACTAAGTTAATCATCGTCTCTCTCAGTGGTATCAAGGCGGCCTTTCCTCTGTCGTCCCAAAACGAGTACCTCATGTGACGTCATGGAATGCATTGTGCGAGAAATAAGAATCATCGCAAACCTGTTGCTAACCGCTAAAATATCACCTAATTTTCCTTATTATATTTCTTTTTTGTGATACTTTACAACATCAAATACAATAGATAATTGTTTAAATGTTTATTACCAACTAGAAAATTGCCAGAAAAGACAAAAAAAAACCCTGCACCACAGGCTTTAAAGGAGGAGATTGCAACACCTGAAAAGAGAGAGCACAAACACCATCACAGAGCTTAGAGAGCTCCTCAAGCAGGTACAGGGCGAAAATCACAGTCTCCGTGCACAGATGGCAAAAATAAAAGACGACAGTGTAAGCAGAGAGAGGGCCCTCATGCAACAACTACAGCATCTAAAGGACCAGCTCTTGAACCCCTCCCAGTCTCCTCCTCAGGATCAACCAAGCCAGTCCTCTCTCCCCTCACAACTCACCACACCATCCTGCTCTGTCAAACCCCCCTCCCCTCAACCCCCGCCACCCTCTGGCCTGGACCCTGATTTAAACAAGCAGGAAGTACACAGCCAAGAAATCATCCTCCTCATGGATTCCAACAGGCGGTTCCTGGATCTACAGTGGCTATTCCCTGTGCACAAGGCGACAGTCAGGCCCTGCAGTACCACACAACATGCACAGCAGCTCCTGAGGAAGGAACTTCTTGGAGACCCCCAGTGTATCATCATACACACTGGCACAAATGATCTCCATTCATTGAAGGGTGGCACAGCTGAAGCCATAAAGAGAGTGGCAGAAAGAGCAAGCAGGGAGTTTCCCTAGGTCACGATCGCGTGATGTCAACATTGCTTCCACGTCATGACACAGCTCCGCATCTCATCAGGCCATCCTTAAAAATATTTTCGCTTTGTCGTAACCGACCGACCCTGTCAATTTAGAACCGACCCAAATATTTATTTTTTCCCCTTTTAGTCCGACCGACTTGCGGTTGTAAACTTAGCGTTAATACCGACCGATTGTTTTTTTTACTCTAAACAACCAATACAAATGCAATAAAATAATATTTCTTTTAGTAGGCCCAAGTATTGTGAATATAAATTGCCTACATGCAAACGTGGCTCACTTTCGTGGCTCACTTGGCGTCATCTCTACACCATTGGTTTTACACGCGATGTCACACTATGGCCTACGCCGTTTCATTCACACAAACTGATAGCAGCTTTTACTTGGCACGGTTCTGGAAGAACTGTGGCCAGATCTTTTCTCATCCCTTCTCCCCCCTAGTCTAGCGGTGACGTGTCGGAGTATTGAAATTGGTTGTGGTCTATTCAGCATTTCTCCGAAATATGGGTCCGCAACATGGAGACTGCTGGTTCAAGTGAGTCGTGGAGTGAAATTAGGGCCGATGCTTCATCTGATAATTTGCTGCGCAGGTGATCAAGAAACCGCGGATCGATGAAAAAAAAAACAAACGTTTCTGCTATCGATGTCATTAAACATGGAGCCCTACAATTAAGTGGTGGTATGAGCATTCATTCAATGCGCGTCTGCGCGAGAGAAACTGAAACTAATCGATAACGTTGGTATCAAAGCTCTGCTTCAACCTGTTGGAAGGCTATTTATTTATTTAACGAAACTTAATAGAACGACGTTGTTTTTGGAACTTCCTTAGAAACAGAGCAAAGACTGTATAATATACTGTATAGCATTGAGTATTGTATAGTCAAATTTCAATATAACGTGGCCAAGAGCTATTGTAGCCTTCTTTCTGGGTACATGTAGATGAGCCCTATGACCCAAAAGTCTGCCATGACCGGACCTCAGGTCAAAGAAGTTTGAGAAAGGCTGGACTATATAACCTGCATCAGAATGATGTTTGCAATGGTGCGCCTGAAGGCACGGGTTGAAGACCCAGTCAGTTACGCCACGATATGCACATTTGTGTAAATTCATTCCCTCGTAATCACCATGACCAAAATTGAACTTTTTTTTTTTACTTTGAATCTTGAAAAAAATATTGACCTACCTACCGACCCATTTTTATTTTTTTTGGCTGTTACTGCAAACAAAATATTTTTTTAAGATCCTCGCTGAAGTCAGCAGGAGGTGTGCCACCCTGCCCAACGTACACCTGGCACATAACTCCACCATCAGCCTTCATGACATGTATGATGGAATACATCTCCACAAGAATGGCGTGCGGTCTTTTGCAAAGATCCTCAAAGATGCTGCCCTAGGCCAGCTTCACCCAGCTTCCCCCTCCCCCACCCCCCGCCCACCTCCCCTTTCCACCCCAAGAAACACCCACTACCCCACTCCCATGCCTAACCAATGTAGTGTTCGGGCCACACATCACTCAGCAGATTTGCCACACTCCACCAGGTCATCCTCACAGACCTGCCCTCCCTCAGTTCGACAGAGGGCAAAACAAGTCATCCCTTCAGCCATGATGCAACAGCCACAGGTAAAACCCCACAGCTATGCTGCAGCAGCAGCAGCAGCCCCACAGCAGCAGCCCTACTCAGTAGCAACCCCTTCCACTCTTAACCTCCAGCCTACCCTACCAGAGAAGAGTGATCTTGGGGATAAAAGAGATGCTGCACATTATCTGCAGCAGACTACTGGCTTGTGCTCAGTAACTGAAATGTGGAAAAAAAAAAAAAAGAGATCAATTTGACATACTGAAAAAAAAAAAAAAAAAATTGTATTGTACTGTATTTTACTGCATAATATTGCATACATCAAATCTCTTTAAAGGTTCTCTAACATAAATAACTTCTTGCTATTGTATTGTACTATACTGCATATTACAAATCTCTTTAAATGTTTTCTAACATATAGATAACTTCTTAGGTAGCAACTATTTTGTTTTATTTGTTTAGATATCTGTTTTATAATGGTCCAATCTGACTGTTTACATGTGTTCATTTGTTATTAGCTGCTGGAACATTCAGGGTCTTTACTCATCAGCCTTTGGCCTGAAAAGTAGGGACCCCGAATTCTTGAAAAGTATCGCAAATGTTGATATTCTTATATTACAGTTTTTCTCAGTCGCTTTGGTGCTTTTTTCCAATCAGAATGAAAATTCTCATAACTATTAGTTCAACCTCCACAACATTTAGTCATTTGTGCACATCATAGTAGCAATTTCTCCTTCCTCTGAACAAATTGCAAATGCTTTTGGACATGTATCAGTTGTTTTCATACAATTCTCTGCTGTTTTTTAACATTATCATTTGCTTATGTCATGTCAGTCAAAATGAACTATACTTACGGATGCTGAATAGTCGTTCCCAATAAAACTAATAGTCTTCATTTCATTGCTTGAGTCATTACATACAAAATTGTTGAACTAGTTATCAAATTCTGTCACAATGCTGTAGAATTGCAAAGAGCATACAGTAAAAATGTACGTATTCAGTGTCTTGTACTCACTGACTCCCCTAATGTGTAACTTTACTGTAGTTTTCAAATGGCTGTACAAGTACTGTATAGTGCTGTCTTGAGCATGTTCAGGTAGTGTCACCGAGTTCTGACCTTTTTTTTGCATAGGAAAACACTGAGAGAACTGTCATTTTGATTACACTGACAGTTTCATTGACATAAATACTTGCTTTTGAGGAATGGACTATCCATTTTAAGCAAGTGACGTGCTTTTGCAGGTCATCCACTAGGTTTTGCAGTTTGCACTAATTGTTTTGAGAAATGCACTAACTGCTGTGCAAATGTTAATAGTGATGTGAGAAAAGCACCAAAGCGACTGAGAAAAACTGTAACGGAAACATGGTGTGGTAGAGACACGCCAACTGGTTGCCCCTCAGGTTATGGGGAAATAGTATTACCCTCCCACAAAGCAAAAAATGTAAGACGTGGTCGAGCTTCAGGAGGACTTTTGATGGGGTATAGGGAAAGTCTTGCCAAACACATATCAGTCATCACAACAGGAAAATCCCACTGCTGGTTAAAAATTGACAATAAGACTGGCATATCAAAACAACACACATATCTATGCGCAGTATATGCCCCCCCAGCAGACTCCTTATTTTGATGAGGAGCTTATCCACACAATTCAAACTGAAACAAGTCAAGTCAAGTCATATTTATTTATATAGCACACTTAAACGCAATGTTATTGACCCAAGCTGCTCAGAAATAAAATAAACAGTAAAAAAGCAAAAAATAAAGACATAAATGACAAAAAATAAAAATAAATAAATGAAAATACAAAATAATAATAATAATAATAATAATAATAAACAGATTATGATTGTACATAAAAATAAACATATGGTTACTGAAACTACTACTACTATAGGCCTAGAGAAAGATGTACAGTTAAGTTAGATGCCAGTTAATATAATGCAGAAAAGAAATAGAAATAAGATTAAATAAATAAAAAATAAAATAAAAATAAACAACCAAACAAGGGGAGAAATTAAATGACATTATAGGCCAAAGAAAATAGATGGGTCTTTAAATTTGATTTAAAACTACTGATGGTGGGAGAGGACTTAATTTCTATAGGGAGATTGTTCCAGAGTCTAGGGGCAGCAACAGAAAAAGCTCTATCACCTTTAGTTTTAAGGGTTGCCTTTGGGACTGATAGGAGAAGATTGTGAGGAAGACCTCATTGGCCTAGAAGGACAGTAGGGACTTAAAAGGTCACAGATATACTGTGGTGCCATTCCATTTAGGGCTTTGAAAACAAAAAGCAAAACTTTAAAATGAATTCTGTAATTGACAGGTAACCAATGGAGTTGGGCCAGCACAGGACTTATGTGTATATGTTTCTTTGTTCCAGTAAGAAGCCTAGCTGCTGCATTTTGGACTAATTGAAGTCTAGCAAGGGTAGATTGGTTCAGACCTAAATACAGAGAGTTACAATAGTCCAGCCTAGATGTAACAAAAGCATGGATTACAGTTTCTAAGTCAGTATATGAGAGCCAGGGCTTTAATTTAGCTATTTGTCTTAGTTGAAAAAAGCTTCCCTTAACCACACTACTGACTTGCTTATTGAAATTCAAAGAGGAATCACCTAGATTTCTGACCTCACTGTGGCAATTTACAGCCAGTGGCCCAAGTGCATTTCTTATCTTAGGAACAGAGTTGAGTGGACCAAAAATAATTCTCTCTGTTTTCTTTTCATTTAATTGTAAGAGGTTTGCAGCCATCCAACTCTTTATGTCATTAAAGCAGTTAAACAGGCTTTCCAAGGTGCAGGAACTATCGGCTGTTAATGGCAGATAAAATTGAGAGTCATCAGCATATATAGGGAGAATAGCAGAGGGCCTAAAATGGAACCCTGAGGGACACCACATTTGATAGGAGCAATGGACGAAGAGCAATTACCTAATCTTACAGAGAATGTTCTATCATTCAGATATGATGTGAACCATTTCAACACCCCTTGCAGACCAACTTCATCCTCCAGACGTTTTAACAGGATGCTATGGTCAATGGTATCAAAAGCAGCACTAAGGTCAAGAAGTGCTAAGAGGGCACAAGAACCATTATCTACTGAGCAAAGAATATCATTTTGCACCTTAAGTAGAACAGATTCGGTGCTATGAAGTTTTCTAAAACCTGACTGAAATTTATCTAGGTGCTATTGTGTGGCGATTTTAATGCAAGGACAGGAAATGAGCCTGACCAAAATGACCCACAAGGCAATAACCATGTGTTTGGTAGGATCACCCCATATACCACACCACACCTCAACCAAAGAAACAATCTAGACCTTACTGTAAACAAAAGTGGTAGAGAGTTAGTGCACCTCTGTCAAGCCTTAGGCCTGTATATACTTAATGGCTGGATAAAAGGGGACTCTTTAGGGAGGTTCACATGTTGTTCATCTCTTGGAAGCAGTGTAGTTGACTACGCAGTCACTGACATGGACCCCACCTCCTTCAATGCATTCACTGTCAGGCAGCAAACTGCTCTTTCAGACCATAATCAAATTAACATCTTTCTGAAAATGATTTCTGAATCCAGAAACACTCATGCAGAGTCCAATAAGCTGTATAAACTAAATTCGACCTACAGATGGACTCCAAACAGCACAGAAAAATTTACACAGGCACTTAACTCACCTGAATTAGCTGAACATATTAATAATTTTACTAACAAAAAGTTCACTAACAATGAAACTTGTATAAATATGGCTGTGAAAGAGCTGAATATGATTTTCTAACAGGCAGCACATAAGGCTGAACTAGTAAGAAAAACCAAACATAAAAAGAAAAAGCAAGATCATGATTGGTTTGACTCTGAATGCCAAAATATTAGAAAACAGTTGAGGCAACTGTCAAACCTGAAACACCATCAGCCTGAAAATCACAGCCCTTAGAATAAAATATTGCGAAACGTTGAAAAACTTCAAACAAACAATTAATAGGAAAAAAATTAATCATGCTAACCAAATTCTACACCAAATTGAAGACTCCATCAACAACAACCAGTTCTGGGAGATGTGGAATAATTTGAGCACAACCAAATCACAAGAATCGGCCCTACCAATTCAAAATGAAACAACATGGATTAAACACTTCCAAAAGCTGTACAGTGAAATACCATCTGAACAGTTAAACCCAAATCAGAACCATATAAAAGAAAAACTTCAAAATTTAGAATCTATTATTAAAAACAATCAAAACCCCCTTGATTATCCCATCTCAATAGAAGAATTGGCACAAAATCTTAAATCACTAAAACCCAAAAAGGCATGTGGTCCTGACAGTATCAGAACTGAGATGCTAAAATACAGCACCCCCTCATTGCAAAAAGCTGTGCTCAAACTGTTTAATCTTGTCCTTAGTTCTGGCTGCTTTCCTGACACCTGGAATCAAGGGATTATTACTCCAATCTATAAAAGTGGTGACAAATTGGACCCAAATAACTACAGAGGTATCTGTGTGAACAGTAATCTGGGGAAGGTATTTAGTTGTAAATGACAGGCTTCAAACCTTCCTTAACGAATACGAATACCCTGAGTAAAAGCCAAATTGGATTTCTCAAAACCACAGAACAACAGATCACATTTACACCCTGCACACTCTAATCAATAAACATGTCAAATACAAAAATAATGGAAAGATATTTGCTTGTTTTGTATATTTTAAAAAAGCATTTGACTCTATTTGGCATGATGGATTATATTACAAACTTTTGCAAAGTGGTGTAGGGGGTAAAACCTTCAACCCTTAAATTCTAAATTCAGTATAAAAATTGGAGAAAAACGGACAGATTTCTTCACTCAAAATAGAGGAGTGAGGCAGGGCTGTAGTCTGAGTCCAACATTATTCAATATTTACATCAATGAGTTAGCGGTGCAGTTGGAACAGTCTACAGCCCCTGGACTCAGATTCCAAGAAACAGAGGTCAAATCCCTGCTTTTTGCCGATGACTTGGTTCTTATGTCACCCTCACAACACATGCAGAATTCTGCCGAACAATATTAAAAGTTCAAACCAAAACACCCAACAATGCATGTAGGGCAGAATTAGGCCGCTTTCCATTGGCATTAAGTATTCAAAAAAGAACCTTAAAATTCTGGATGCATTTGAACAGCAGTCCCAAAAACTCGGAGCGGTACAAAATATGACCTCCGCCCAGTCCAGCACATTTTTGCCACAAAAAGAAGTCACGCTGAAAGGCCTATATGATTCTAACTGTCTCACTAAATTGCATTATCCACACTCAATTCTCACTGGTATCTGCTAGACAACAAGTACCAAAACATGATTAGTTCATAGATTTCACATGTAATATTCATTTGATACAACCCCACCTCCATCTTGCCTGTTCATAATTATGAGAAATTCGTGATTGTTTGTGTTATGTTTATGTTATGTGTGTGTGTGTGTGTGTGTGTGTGTGTGTGTGTGTGTGTGTGTGTGTGTGTGTGTGTGTGTGTGTGCGTGCTTGTGTGTGTGTGCCTGCGTATGTGCCTGTGCATGCAAGCGTACATATGTCTACTGTGTGAGTATGTGTCATAGATTGCTGTGAATGTATGTGTGTGTGTGTGTGTGTGTGTGTATCTGTTTGTGCACATGTGTGCACATGAAATGGGTTAACATGACCCCTGGAGGCAAACATACGGACAAAAATGGTCATCCTAGGCCCTACGGTTCTCAAGATATTCACAGAGAACTGTGTCTGCCCTACCCTCCTTTCGGGGGGTCCAGTCCAGCGGGGGCTACAGATCAAAACGAAAAACGATGGTTCCATGCTATCCATGTGGGGTTACATGCCCACCAAGTTTCGTGTACCCTGGTCTTTCAGTGTCCCGGGAATCATTGACGGAAATTTGGGCATGCGAAAAAGAAAAAACAAAAAAAAATCTTAAAAAGACTAAACCTATATGACCGCCGCTTCACTGCGCGGCGGTCATAATAATGAATCAAGCAAAAGAAGATTATTTAGACCTTTGGACAAACCAAATTACAAACCAAAGTAGAATGAATTCCTATCTGATCCTAAAAAGAGAATATGAATTGGCTGAATATCTCATCTCTGTCAGAGATACGAAGCAGAGGCACATCCTGACCAAGTACAGGCTCAGTGACCACAATCTAGCAATAGAAACAGGCAGACACAGAAAAACCTGGCCGCCAATAGAACAAAGATTATGTGATCACTGTCAGGCAGAGGAGGTTGAGACAGAGGAGCACTTTCTTCTTCACTGCCAAAAATATGACACTTTAAGACAGACCTTTTTCACGAACATCCAAAAAGTCATACCAAATTTTATAGACATTGAAGACAATAATAAAATGGCCATACTTCTTGGAGAAGGGCCCTCTGCTGCCCTGGCAGCACAGCATGTCTTAACATGTCACAACATGAGGGACATGGTATAGAAAAAAAAAACAAAGACCTGTCTGTGTTAACAGACACATACATGTTCCTGTGCATAAATATGTACTTATACATATGTACTCACGGACCCACGCGCGCATACACACACACACACACACACACACACACACACACACACACACACACACACATGCACGCACGCACACACACACGCACACACACACACACTCTCACTCTCACTCTCACTCTCACTTTCACTCTCACACTCATATGCTATTGTTTATTCTATGTTCCCATG
>NC_063208.1:26166814-26169314 GCF_017589495.1 Alosa alosa
GTGAGCACAGCTACTTTTATGAGGAAACTTTAGCAGAAAGAAGTGTAGCTCCTGTAGAGATAACTCAATTATCTTTTGTGCTACAAACAACGAATAGCAGCGATGTGACAAGGGATTCAGGTTAAGGCCATGGATATACAATGTCCCGTACCGAAATATATACAATAATTCCGTTTTTTATTGTTATTGTAATACTATAATTACAATGTAATAAGAACTGTTTCGACTGTCATTTCAAAACAAATTCGACATTTAGCAATATCTCGAGCACCTTTATATAAACACGATGGCCACCAATGGCTAAAATTCCAAATTCCTTGCATGAATGAACCACGTGGCTAATAAAAGTCGAGTGGAAAGTGATAAATTGTAATTGTAATAAATGAAATATGCTAGGCATTAGACAGAAGTGAAATATAGCAAGCTGATGTTATTCACCTTTCTTTGCGTAGTTAAAATTAGTCGTCATCCATTTTCCAAAATATTAATGTAATTACGTGATTGTGCTCTTTGCTCTTTCTCTGGCATGTCTGTCACTGTCCCTGACCGCCGTGGCTCATCTCTAGCTGTGGCTCATCTCTAGCTGCCCATCTATCTCTGTGGCCATCTCCTGTACCAACCTGTGCCCCTCTCGCGCCTCCTCGTTAGCATGCTAGTTTGGTGGCCAGCCGGCTGGCGGCTGAGTGGGTGGGGGCGGGGGGCCCGGCACGGGCGGAGCTGCAAGGGTCAGCTGTGGAGCAGGAGGAAGGTCACCAAAGTGCAGCCCGGCAGAGATTGCATGCAGCAGCAGCGTGATGGTGATGGTGTTAGTCTTGGCGATGCGTCACGTGCATGTGTGTGAAGGGGGGTAAAGGGGTTTGGGTCTCTGTGTGTGTGTGTGTGTGTGTGTGTGTGTGTGTGTGTGTGTGTGTGGGTGTGTGGTGCTTGGGGGGGCCCAGGGGTTAGCATTCCCTCCAGAGATTCACATCCACATCCCTAAATATTTCAGCACTTCCAGCTGCTTGATGTTAGAGCGGATCACCCGGGAGACATGGAAGAGAGAAAGAGAGAGGGAGAGCAAAGCGACGGAGGGAGTGAGGGAGACGGAGGGAGAGAGAGAGACGGAGGGAGAGAGCGGGGATGAGCTTACCCCTCAAGTGGCAAGCCTCGGGTAGCACCTCCTCACTTATTTATGTGTTTATTTATTATTTCGTTGGCAGCTCTTCCCCTCTCTCTCCCTCCCTCCCTCTCTCCCCCATTTTTCTCCTACTCTCCCTCCCGCTCTCTCTTTCTCTCCCTCCCTCTTTCTCTCCCTCTCTCTATCTCTCTCTTTCTCTGAGCAACAGAGGAGACATCTAGTTGCGGGTACAGTCATTAATTCATTAAAGCACCCTCCTACCTCCCTATCTGTCCTCCTCCTCCTCCTCCGCTCTCTCTCTCTCTCCTTTTTCTATCCTGTGTTCCTTATCTCCACTCCTCCTGCTGCATCTGTCCTCCTACTCTTTAGTTGCCCTTTTAGGTCCTCTTTGGGCCCCCACCTCCACCTCTCTCTCTCTTCTCCACCTCCTAAGAAGCTTGGCAGGTATCATCAGGCCCTCTGTAGGAACACTGGGTAACTAGAGAGAAGATGTTTCTGGGACCTTTGGCAGATGAGGAGGGGGAGGAGGAGGAAGATGAGGAAGAGGGCTTCTCAACTTCTTGGTCAGCCTCCAAACTTATCGATTAATGTGATGGAGAGATGGGGAGGACTCAGGAATCTGTCCCTTCTCAATAGCCTCTCTTTTGTTTTTCCTTCTCTCTTTTTAGCTTCCCCCTTTCCGCTGTCTCAGACCCCCCCCCCCTTCTCTTCTTGGCTTCCCTCTCTCCTCTATCTCTCCCTCTCTCCCTCTCTCCCCTCTCCCTCTATCTCTCCCTTCTTCCCCACCTCTCTTCTTCTTTACCTGTTCACCCCTCTGTCCTCTCTTCCTATACTTGTCTCTCTGTCTTTCCTTTACTCTCTCTATCTTCCTCTCTCTCTCTCTCTCTCTGTCTTCCCTTCACTCTCTCTCTCTCTCTCTCTCTCTCTCTCTCTCTCTCTATCACGCTGGTATTTTCTTTCTATCCCTCCTTTTCTGAATCCATTCCAAGTCTTGTTTTTATTTTTTCATTGTCGGAGAGGGGGAGCAGGAGGAAGGACGCTGAGTGCTGCTTAGGGAGACAGAGACACCGTCAGAGACGGAAACGGGGCGGTCGACTCTCGGCGAGGTCAGACGAGTTCACGTCGACTTTTTTACTTCACGTCGCTCCGCTCCGGGCCGTGCTGGATGACACTCGCTAACAACAAATCCCCGCACTAAAAGACGCCGCATGAAATCGGACCGTGTCGCAAGAGCAATGAGGGATGAATATTCAGTGCCTGTCCTGAAGTTCCATTTCTGCAGTAAATGAAGTGGGCTTGATAATGATGATTCACTCAGGGCCCCCTTCATCACCATATGGCAACTGATACTCCTCACCTCCACAACTCACTGACACACACACA
>NC_063208.1:26171814-26186814 GCF_017589495.1 Alosa alosa
AAGGGGAGAAGAGTGAGAGATTATGACTGGGAAAAAGATATCTAGATCCATTGATAAACAACCATGAACTGACAACACTCAAGGTCTTGCCTACGTATGCAATAGATATGTGGCATCTCTCCTCTCCTTGCAGAAATCCTTCCTGATTGTTATTATTTGTGTGTGGGTCTGTGTTTGTGTGTATTTGTGTGTGCTTCATGCAGCTTTGCCTTTTGTCACATCCTCTGTGTTTCCAATGCAGAGGTTTGACTGCCAACTGATTTTTTTCATTCAGTATATGCTTTTGTGTCTCCTCCTAACAATGCTCTTTTTTCATGGACTGTAGCTTGTTATGCCTCTCCATCGTGATAGGTAAAGAAATGTCAGTTTTGTGCTCAAGCTGTCTGTGGCCTTGGTGAAACTAATTCTTGTCAGAGTGAGGAAACAGACAAAGCCCAAGAAAAACGTGCTTCTTGCTCTGGTGCTTTGTTTCCTCACCCAGAGCAACAGTGTCACCTAGTGGTACTTTATGGTAATGAAGTGACGTGTGACTGGATTTGGCCTCTGAGGACTCATTCATACCATTTTTAGTTATTTTTATGGTATAGATTGACACCCAGAGGAAGAAACTAGCACACAAACTCAAAGTACATATAATAAAAAGTTCCACTTTTTTTTTTTTTAAAAAAAGATTGAACATTATTCTCCACCTCAGCAGGAACATCATGAATATTTATGAAAAACTGAAAAGATTCCATAATGACAAACCCCCAGAAGCAGGTGTATTCTTTTGGGATTTAGAATGGTTTATGACAATGGCAGATTATTGGGTCATAAAGGATATGACATCATGATAGAATGTTGTGTGTATAAAAGCCCAAGTGTTTGGAGGCAGACACGGAGGCTTTGCCCAGCTCACTGGTAATTTCATCAGAAGGTAGGCCTGCAATAGAAGCCAATGAGTCATGTGTTTGCATTATTCTATTGCTCTTAAGAAACCTATTATTCTAGTTTATAATATATAATTTTCTATAATTTATAATATAGTTTTTCACTCTATTTTCATTTAGCCCCGTGTTTGCACCACTGCCCCTCCTCCTTAACCGCTGGTGGCTGTGCGGCTTCAACCCTCTCCACCACCTTGCCTATGGAGCGCCGGCGCTCTAAGAACCATGGCCTCCGTGGAAAGAAAGTGGAATATGAGGACATCACAGCGGGTGTTCAAGACCATGTCCAAGCTGTTACAGTATCCGAGTCGGCCCCCATCGCCCAGCCCACTGTCCAGTACGCAGATGCCTCCTCTTCTTTAAGCGTTGTCTTCTTCCCTGAGATGTCCAGGACAGGACAAGAGGAGCGGGTCAAGCACAGCTGTCACCCTAGTGAAGTGGACGGCTGTTCAAACAGCCCCAATCCAAAACGGAGTTCGCCAGACCAGCGCACCTCACATGCGTTCCGTCCGAGTTCCATAACGACACTCTACATGGCCTCTGACAGGCCAGACAAGCCCAACGCACAGCCAGAACCAGCAGACAGCACAGGCCCTGTGGTCATGGAGGAGTGCCGTGAGGATGAGCACAGGGATGAAGATGGGGCTGAGGATGAGGATGATGATGATGATGATGATGAGGTGGTGATTAGAAGAGGGTGGGTGGGAGCTGCGGGGGGGAGGAATGAGCAGAGGGTTCCACTGACCCCCCCGAGAAACCAGAGGGGTCAGGAACAACAACAACAACAACAACAACAGCATCACCACTATCATCAGGAGCAGCAACCACAACAGCAAGATCACCAGCATCAACAACAGCAGCAAGAACACCAGCATCAACAAATGCAACAAGAACACCAGGTCCAGCATCAACAATTTCAACAGGTAGAACCACATCAACAACAGCAACAGTTACAGCAGAATCCGCACCATGAGCTTCAACTCAAACTCCAACAGCAGCAGCAACAGGGCTATCATCTTTTGCAACTGCAGCATCAGCACCAACAACAATTTCATCATCAGCAGCAGCAGCAGTTACACCATCTGATGCAACATCCACATCTCCAACACCACCATCATCAGCATCAGCAACATATCCATCAGCAACAACAGCAGCAGCAGAATCATCACCAACAGCAACAGCAGCAGAGGCAACACCAGCATGGTCAACAGCAACAGCAACAGCAGAGGCAACACCAGCATGGTCAACAGGAACAGCAGCAGGCTGCAAAGTCTAGACCACCAAGGGACAAAGCAGCACGACAGAACCAACAGACACAAGTGTGTACATGTGTGTGTGTGTGTGTGTTGTGTCATGAAGTGTCTCAGTTTGTATGTATGCTACTCGTCAGTAAGTCAGAAAATATTCTATTCTGGTAATTGTGGTTGGTGAAAGCATCATTTTGTTTATGTTGAGAAAAGAAATGATAACAATGATGTAATTAACACTAATTTGTAACAATAGCTGCTGTAAAATCTATGACCCTCAACTGTGATGTCAAAAGTGACAAAGAAAATGGTGAAAAAAAGGTGATGACAAGGATGATGAAAGTGATGATGATGATGATGATGATGCAGCAGCTGCAGCTGCTTCTGTTTCTGCTGCTAATGATGACAATAAGCATGACGATGATGATGATGACGGTAGCAATGACAGTGGCGCTGGTGTGTTGTTGGGCTGGCAGCAGGCGGCGTGTGAGCAGGCCATCTTCCAGCTGCCACTCAGCCCCGTGGGCATCTCGAGCACCCAGTCGGACAGCGCTATCAGCGGGCAGGACATCACCAGCGAACAGCGCCTGTTCTGAGAGCACATTGGCAGTGAGACACGCAACGTGGAGTTCAAGAGAGGGGGAGGTCACTAACAGCCTTTGTATTTATTTATTTATTTATTTATTTATTTATTTATTTATTTATTTATTCATTTTTAAGTTAGCTTGTTAGTTCTTTCATTACTCATTACGTCTTACATTACTTTTTTTGCTATTTAGTTAGTTAATTAGTTTGTTACTTTGTTAGTTATTTGATTTGTTTGTTTGTTTGTTTGTTAGGTTAGAAGTTTTTCAGAGTTGATTAGATAACATCATACCTTTATTATGCTTGTAGGATCTAACTATTACACCAGGCAAAATGTCACTGACACAAACATTCTCTTTCTTTATAAGAAACTCTGGGTAGAATGATCAGTCAAAAGACTATCATAATCAAGCCTACTGAAATATTAGTTTGTAGTTAATAAATGATCATGCATAAACACTTCAAAAATAGAACATTAAATTAACAGTGACAGCAGAGGAGACCAAGGGACATTCCATACAAAACTGCTAATCAAAAATAAACTCAGCTAAAAGGTGTCTAGGGCTGTGTAAAGAAGACCATTCAAAAGGATTCTCTCAATGTCATTTAGCAATGATTGAAGCCTCAGAAAGCCCTTGGAAAATGATTTCCACCCCCTCGACCTTAGTAATGCATTAAAACTGACAGAATTTTTTTTATCCTTGGCTTTTTTTGTTTTTTTGGTCCTTATAAATATGCTCACCTTGCATTCTAGACAGGGGCTGAGCAGAGTCACATAAACACTCTTTACTTACAAGGGAAATTAAACTGACCCAATTAAACCCAGCAGTGGTTGCCAAACTGTCAAACTCTGCCAACCGGTGTGAGTGACCCTTTGAAACGGGACGAGTCAATAGCTTTTCAGCACCCCTGACAAAAAGCTTAACAGCAAAATCAATGCAGTATACCTCAAGTTTATCTAACTGCTCAGAACAGCACATAGAAAACATACCCGTAAAAAAAGGACCGCTTTGAGGTGGAGATGCCTTTAGAAACTCTTAAATCTTAAATCTTAAATCTTTCACTGCTGTGAAATCAGCAGTGAAATTAAACTGACATTGAAATCAAAAATAAAAACATCTTGTAAATGAAGGTTTTAAATTCAGTTTACTCACACTTGTTTAATTCGTGATATCTACCCAAAATCCGTGATATCTACCCAAAAACGTTGAAAAGCAGAACCTTTGATTGGTAGAGATTGCCGTTGCCATGGAAATGGCACGTTGGTTTGCTCGTTCGAACAAGATGGAAAACAGTTTTTCTTATCTTGAAAGTTGAGTTTGTTCAATGTAAACGGTAGGAAGTTACTCATCTTGTCTTTCATTCAAGGGAAGATCGTTAAACTATTGTTAGGTTGGAAAACTCTGTAAAATGTATCATTCGCAATGGCTGATGGCATGACTACTTTGTTAGTTCGGAAATTAAAATAGGCCCACAGTCTTGTACTTTTTGCTCTCTCATTTTTTGCTGCTCTCCCCATCACCTTGCATGACACATCTGCATGGCACGTCTGCATATCGACAAAGTTTGAAAGAAGAAGAAAAAGTTCCAGACAGACTTTAGAGAAACACCGTCCATCTCCCATTCATCCACACAATGCTGTCTGTCTCTCCTCCCCTCTCTCCTCTGCTCCTCTTCTGTGGTGCTGGAGCACAAGAGTAGGTGAGATGGAGGGTTATTAAATGAGAAGTGTGTGTGTGTGTGTGTGTGTGTGTGTGTGTGCACTTACTCCCTGTTGGCGCTTGCTTGCTGGCATTCTCCTCACACGAGCCCTGTTTCACACGCTTGCATTCCTCTCCTGACTCCGTCGTCCTCGGAGAGTTCTGAAGCTGGGTGTGCTAGAGCCAGTCAATGAGGATGAGGGCTCACACTTTTGCTCAGTGAGAACAGACACACACACACACACACACACACACACACACACACACACACACACACACACACACACACACACACACACATTGACCTATGTAATCTGCTCTCTCTTTTCCCCCCTTGTATATACATTCCATTGCACTCTCTGTTGTTATGCTCTCCTCCACAGACATAAATACATAAAACTGAAAAATATAGAAAAATAAACCAGGCAGGAGTAGATGCCATACCAATTGATATTTGACAAGATTAATCATAAGATTAATTGATTGAGGTAGGGAAAAAATGCATCTGAATAAACTAATGTAGAAAACGATGGCAACTGTCTTCTAAAAATAGGCTCTAATTAATTTAACTGCTCTCATCAAGACTGGGAAAAAAACATGGCTTGATGGCAAGAGATATTACCCCTGATAGCAAGAGATATTACCCCTGGCTTCACATCAGTTAAGCAGACGCTTCTGTCCACAGTAGAGATGGCGAAGATCATACTTCATCTTTAGTCAGCTGCGGGGACTACATAAATAGATACATAGATAAAGAAAGAAGGAAAAAAGAAAGAAAGAAAGAAAATTCTCATATTGGCACCTTTTGGCAATAATGCTAATAATAAATCTCACAATAATAATCTCAATACCAGAGCTGTCGTGTTCCAAAGGGAAAATAATAAAATAGTGAAAGTGAACATATGAATATAGTTTTTCTTGCATTACTGACATCTGAGATACTCTACCACTCAATACTCCATGGACATTTTTTGACCCTGCCTGTGAAATCTAGCCACACAGTTAACTGGTAAAGCACACACTGATTATATTATTAACAGTTATATCAGAGAGGGTTAAAGCAGAGCTAGTGCAGGCGATCTGTGAGAAAAAAATCACCCAACCCAAAACTAATTCCAACAGAAATCATTTTTGTTGTATTCAGTTCATGAAACCTTCCCATGTCACATTCCAAAAGTCTATGAAAATCGCCAAAATGGCCAAAAGCTGCACCTTTGGCAGTTTCACTGAACTTTCATAGTACTTCAACTTGGTGAACTTGTACAGTTTGGAGCCCTGAACATTTTCAGATATAAAACCATTATCAAAAAAGCCCTAATGGTCGCCGTGGCAACCATTAAATGTTGCACTATAACTGAATTATGACTATATTTTTTTCATTATATCTCCTGAACCAAACATAGCATCTCAGGAGTGATGTCTACAGGGATGGGCAGTATTTATGATACATGTATTACATATTTCAAATACAAAATATATTGTATATTCGTAATTTGTATTTGACTGGGTTGAAAAAAAATGGTTTAGTATTTTGTATCAAAATAATTTATAGGTATGTATTTTTGTAGTTTAAAAATATTGACAAAATATTTTTGGTAAAACCAATACTTTTGGTGATGTGATGACATCATAAAAGTGCAAAACAATGAATGTAGCCTCTGACTGCTGACTCAGTAATTTGCCCACACTTGTCATCATCATATTGAGATTCAGGAAGATGATCCAGTGCAAGTTGAGTAACTTTAGGCGGGTCCTGTAAAGGATTCAATGTCAAAAAAATTTATACAAAAGGATTCTGGTACTGTTGGACATGCTAAATAACATTTTTAAAACTGATAGTTCCGGTCCTTGATTGTGATTGGCTGAACGTTTGATGCCGTTGTAACATACACCTTGACCGCATTCCGTTCTATATTACTGCGCTACCATAACTTGATACAAAAGTTAAAGTAGCTGCATCTTGACGTTGCTTGGCAACCATTCAGATAGAGGAAATATTTAAATTTCTTGGCGGAAGAATGATTATCTATGAATATTTTTTGTTCATTGCTTTGCCTTTACTTTATGAAACTTTGCCAGGTATTTATAGCAACAGTTTTAGAAAAGCAATAAGCCGCTCGAGTCCGTAGGTTACACTGATTCTACAACAGCTAAGGGGGGTCTTACTCCGCTAGCGCGTCGTGCCTAACAACTCCCCTTAGCTGTTGTAGAATCAGTGTAACCTACGGCCTCTTGGGGCTTAGCCTATTGCTTAAACAAACTTTTAAAGGATCTTTGGTTATATCATTGCATTATTACATCATTACATTTCTATTTGTGTCTGTTGTATTCTATTCTTTTCCATTTGATTCTATTCTATTCCAGTCTATTCCATTCTATCATGCATTCCTGCTCTCCCCAGGTGAGTACCTGCGTTCAACCTTCCGCTCGCACCTGCGCCGCTATGCGTGTGCTTTCCTGAACAGCGGCGGTGGGATGCTGTTGGTGGGCGTGGATGACGAGGGCGTTGTGCGTGGCCTGCACTGTGACCACCGGCAGGAGGACCGCGTCCGGCTGCTCGTCGACTCCGTGCTCAAGTTCTTCCAGCCGCCGCTGCTGCCCCACTGCTACAGCCTCAGCCTCCTCCCTGTGGTGCGCCCGGGCCCAGAGGGCCTCAACCTCAAGGTGGCTAGCACTTACATGCTAACCGCTAATAGCTGTTATTAGCTGTGTGTGTGTGTGTGTGTGTGTGTGTGTGTGTGTGTGTGTGTGTGTGTGTGTGTGTGTGTGTGCGTGCGGTGTGTGTGTGTGCACGTGTATGTGATGCCTGCGTTACCAAGCTGTTTCATTTCATTTCATGTTTTCATGTCTGCGGCCATGTTATTTGTGTTATTTGTGTTAGAGCTTTCCTACTGCCTGCATTAGATGCATGCCCCATGCGCTGACAAAGACAATTAATGAAAGTCAAGATGTTCTGCACACACAGTGCATACAGGGTAAAACTGGGTTTACTCGTTAGCACAAAAGCCAGGGCTACTGGGTATAAGTTAAAGTTAAAGTTGACTGATTCTTAGCAGACACTTTTATCCAAAACGTCACAGTGGAAATTGAATCCGAGTCAACTGATTGTCTGTCAGCAACGTTACCTCTGCTCCAACATGTAAAGAATGCGGATGGATGCTGCCTTTGCTTGGGTCATATCTGTTATAATGGTATTATGCTGGCAGCTAACCATGAAATGGAGTAGATGCGGCCCTGTTCTGCCTCACATCTGGGCCAATTCCCAGCATAGTATAGTATACTCTTTGATCCCGTGAGGGAAATTTGGTCTCTGCATTTATCCCAATCCGTGAATTAGTGAAACACTCAGCACACAGTGAACACACAGTGAGGTGAAGCACACACTAATGCCTGCTACAACAGCGGTGCTCGGGGAGCAGTGAGGGGCTAGGTGTCTTACTCAAGGGCACTTCAGCCGTTCCTACTGGTTGGGGTTCAAACCGGCAACCCTCCGGTTACAAGTCTGAAGCCCTAACCAGTAGGCCACGGCTGCCCACAAAGAATGGAAGGGGAACGCTGCTGCTCCAATATTTATACTATCCAACCAACAAATCAGCAGCCTCAAAATTCAGCCGGGGCGAATTAGAAAAGTGTGATTGGCAGATTCAATAGCTGTCAAATAAAATTGACCAATTCCGTGGGGCAGAAGAAATATTTGGGGGGGGCATTGCCCCTCCCAGCCCTATTCTAGGACTGGTTATTCCGGTTACCATATCGTTGCTAAATCCATTACTGTTGCTTGTTCAGATGTAATGCAGCCGAGACCTGATACACTAAGTGGTCGGGCGATTACGGTGGACTGAAGTTGTTTCTCTTGTTGTTGTTGATAATTACCCTGGAAATCCAGAGTTCTCACGAGACCACAATGTAATTGTCTCTGCGAGACACTCTGGCAAAGAGCAATGATGCACGTTACTTTTACCCCAACATTCCGGGAAACCAGCTAAAATGATGAAGAGACGTTGGAGGAGAGTACACATTGGTCTTAGTGTTATCCGATTGCGTCAAAGTCCGAAATAATTCAGAGTAAACATGGTCTAGTGTTATCAAATTGCGTGCAGTGAGATTTTTAAATGCATGCTTGTTGCCGCCCCTCGAGTTGGGCCATTACATTGTTCTTTTCCAGACCCTTAATCTTTCTAGATTATCAGGGTCTGGATATTCCAGGCTAGTTGATAATGTTGTTTTTTATTGTTGTACTAGTTGTTGTTGTTGGTAGTGTTGTTATTGATGTTGTTGTTTTCAGGTGTTGCGCCTGGCGCTGCAGCCCCCTCCGGCCCACACGCAGCTGGCCCTGTACCAGACGGACCTGGGCGAGGTGTACCTGCGGAGGGATGGAAGCGTGGAGGGACCCCTCTCGGCCAGCGCCATCCAGGAGTGGGCCAGACAGGTGTGTGTGTGTGTGTGTGTGTGTGTGTGTGTGTGTGTGTGTGTGTGTGTGTGTGAGACTGGATGTATAGATGTAAGTGTATTGATGTATTTACATACAGTAGAGTTATATTACAGTCATTTATGTGTTTATGTGTGTGCGTGAAGTGTGTGTGTGTATGTGTGTGTGTGTGTATGTGTGTCTGTGCGTGTCTGTATGTGTGTGTGTGTGTGTGTGTATGTGTGTGTGTGTGTGTATAGGCCTACATGGATATGTTTGTTTGTTAGTACATGAATAGTCCATGTTTGGTCAGGGGTCCTAAGCCCCCTCTGCATTCATTAGAGTTAGAGCACTGACATGCGTAATCTGCTGTCCCACCACTAATCTCATATGATTGGCACTGCACTACCACTTTCCTGCTGATGAACGATGTCTACTGAAATCAATCAGACAGAGAATGTGCATTTGAATTTCAGTGGCAAAATCCTCACATTATTACATCATAGTACGTGGCATATGTCATCTAATGTAATATAACATCTGATATCTGGTTCTGTTATTGTGTCACAATAAAAAAATGTTGTTTTGTTTTTGTCAGTGTATGTTTTACTAGATATAATTTGCCTGAAACAGGTGCCGCATTACTTTTTCAGTGCCGGCATTATTTAATACTGCTGACAGCATGGTGAAGTGATTCAGACAGGAACTCAGACAGCTAAAGCTTTTTGGCGATGCCTCAAAGCTCTGTGTGTGTGACTGATTACACAGACTGTGGGAGACGAGAGAAAAAGAGGCAGAGAGAGAGAGAGGAAAAGAGAGAGCGAGGGAGTGTGAGATAGACCGTAAGAGAGTGAGGGAGAGAGGGA
Organism: Alosa alosa; assembly: GCF_017589495.1. Taxonomy (NCBI): domain Eukaryota; kingdom Metazoa; phylum Chordata; class Actinopteri; order Clupeiformes; family Clupeidae; genus Alosa; species Alosa alosa. The sequence continues at coordinate 26,181,547 of NC_063208.1, forward strand.
GAGAGATAGACAGGAAGAGAGTGAGGGAGAGAGGGAGAGAGATAGACAGGAAGAGAGGGAGGGAGGAAGGAAGAGAAAAGTGAAACAGGATAAAGAAGGGAGAGAATATAAGAGGGAGGGCGAGAGAGGGAAAGAAAAGAGAGAGAGAGATGGGGAGACAGAGGAGAGAGAGAGAGAGAGAGGAGAAAGATATTTTGGTGACAACTGGCATCAAATTTGCTGCTGTAGTTTGAGACACAGATTCAGCATCACAGTTGTGCTTAAACTGTCAGCACTCGGCCTCTTTCTCACAGAGGCTGGATGAGTGCCTACATTCTGTAAAGCGCCATGATACATGTGTAATGTTTTGGCGCTCTATGAGCACAATAAATTGTTTCACAGGATGCTTCACAATGCTGCTCTGTTATGCAGCCATTCAGAAGAGTTAGCTTTGCAACAGTGATGGGTATGTCTGTGTGGATGTGTGTGTCTATGTCTGTGTGTGTCTATGTGTGTACTTCTATGTGTGCATTTGTGTGTGTGTGAGAGAGTGTGTGTGTCTCTGTGTGTGTTTGTACATGCAGGATTAATGAGATAGGAACAGGGATTAAAACGGATCCTGCAGTGCAGGCGTGTGGAGCTGATTGAGGGCTTTTGATTGACAGGTGAGCGAGTCAGGTGTGATGAGATGGCTGCTGAGGGCCTGTCTGCCTGGCGGGCACCACGGGGCGGTAATGACGAGGGCTGCTAGATAGCGCCTGATTGATAGCTGTCTTTAGTCCCCTGTGATTTACTGGGGTGCTAACTGTAGGAGCATTTCATTCTTTGCTGTCTTTTTTTATTGCTGAGGAGAAAGACACACAGAAAAAGTCTGACTCTGCAATGCATTTGGGCCAGATCTGGTTCTGAACTGACTTACATATGATCTATATGATTCTAAATTTCTACATATCCAGATCTGGTTCTGAACTGACTTACATATAGTCAGATGCAGATTTGGTTCTGAACTGATTTACATACAGTCAGATGCAGATCTGGTTCTGGCTCTTCAGTGGTCATATGGCCCTGAATAGCCCTGAAAAATTAACTGAAAAGGCTCTCTCTCTCTCTCTCTCTCTCTCTCTCTCTGTGGTGATGGGGTGGAAGGAGGGAGCACTGTGTCAAAAGTTGACGGCTCAACAAAATGTTGACGTTTGACAGTGTTGGTAAACATTGGTACAACATCCATAAAAAAACTGCTGCTATCCTATTGCATTAGAAGTAGTGAATGTGATTGAATTATGTAAATGTGCATGTAGTTTATTTATAGAGGAGATCCGACATGATTCACTCCTGACTTATCCTGAGTGACAGCCATAGAGAGGTTCTGTGACTGACAGTTATTCCACCAGACTCCGTGCTGGAGTACAGAGCTGACGTGCACTCAGTTGCACTCACGATATTACTGTAGGTACATCATGTAATACAACAATCCTGTATTGATTGATGGCTATCTTTTTATTCATGATGCTGAACTGCATAGCAAGTAAGTTTTATTCAAAAAACATATAAAAAAAAAGAAAAACACCTTAAAACCACTGACAACAATTTTGGAGTAGAGAAGCATTGTACAAATGCCGCCTCTCGTCCAATAGCCTTGGAGTGGAGAAGTAATTTTGCGTGACTGACAGCTGTCTCGTCCTATAGCGTTGGAGCGGGGAGGTGATGCGCCTGCAGCACTGCATCCAGATGCTGCTGGCCGAGCAAGGGCTCCTCCTCCAGGAGATGCGGCAGCAGAGCCTGACCATCGCCGCCCTGCAGCGGGCACAGATGCCCCCCACAGGTGCCCCCGCCGTCGCCTCAACTGCTCCCGCCCCGACTGCTCTTACCCCCATCACCCAGGCCGCCTCGGCCCCACCGCCAGCGGCACCGCGCCTGGAGGGCCTCCGAGATCGCCTGCTGAAGGGCAAGCTCAGCCGCAGGGTGAGTCTGGCGCAGACCCCCCCTCAGAGCCTCTCCGCTTGCCCGTCACAGAGCGACACCCCCATTCTGGTGCGCACCACACCAGCAAGCTCCCAGGACCACCTGGCGGACGTGTCGGTCAGTGAGGGGGGGTCCGCCAGGCAGCTAAGGAGCTCGTGGCTGCCTCAGGGCTGTGAGGGGATGTGGGGGTCCACGGATGGTGGGGGGCCAGGGCCCCCGCAGTGCCAACGGGGAGCTGGCACAGAGCCAGGCGAGGGCACCCAGACGACAGTCTCCACCACCTGCACTATCATGTGAGAGGAGGAGGGGCCTGTTATATGGGAGATGAGACTGGAATGGATTTTCACCAGGTGTGTGTGTGTGTGTGTGTGTGTATGTGTGTGTGTGTGTGTGAGTGTGTGTATGTATGTGTGTGAGTATATGTGTGCATATATGTGTATGTGGTATGTGTGTGTATGTATGTGTGTGAGTGTGTGTATGTATGTGTGTATGTATGTGTGTGTGTATGTGGTATGTGTGTGTATGTGTGTGTGTGTGTGTGTGTGTGTATGTGGTATGTGTGTGTATGTGTGTGTGTGTGTGTGTGTGTGTATGTGGTATGTGTGTGTATGTATGTGTGTGAGTGTGTGTATGTATGTGTGTGTGTGTGAGTGTGTGTATGTGGTATGTGTGTGTATGTATGTGTGTAAGGTGCTTGTGTGCCCATCTGGAGGGAGATGGCTCACATTGATGATGCACTCACTGCCCATTGTGTGTGTGTGTGTGTGTGTGTGTGTGTGTGTGTGTGTGTGTGTGTGTGTGTGTGTGTGTGTGTGTGTGTGTATGTTTATTTTATGTGGTGCTTGTGTGTAGTGGGTGTGTCTGTTTGTTTATGTATGTCTGTATGTATGTGTGTATCAGTGTGTATCAGTGTGTGTCTGTGTGTGTGTGTGTGTGTGTGTGAGAGAGAGAAAGTAATTGTGCCTTTGTGGATGTCCAGAACCTAGTGTGGCATGACTCCTCCCCCCAGTCTCCACTGACACCATGTACCTCTAAATCAGCAGATCATCCTGACAACCAAATACACACCGTCTTCCACACATGCTGAGTGTTGTGTCTTACTTTAATAGAGAACGTAAAAGCCTCTGGCTGACCCAAATAGCTGATGATGATGCTGGGCTGGTTCTGGCTCTGGTGCAAGCCCAGGCCCAATCATGTCACGAACCATGATAGAATCAACTGATATCTGGCAGACACACACTGGCCCAATACCCCCAAACCATCAGCACCAGACCTGCTAACTTGGCTAGCTTGATGTGTCAGAGTGCCTGGTCTTGCATCTCATCCTTGGCATCAGTGGACGAGATCAGAAGCATGGCTAGATGTAGTGAGATGTTTTAACAGTTGTTGCCTAGTGCTTACACACTATGGGCAGAATTTGGCTCATTGTAATAACTCCCATCTATGCCAAAATGAAACACTGCAATCAAAACTCAACAATCCTTTCTAAAAATGTAATTATTCAAAAACCATACATACATGCACTATTTGAATTATAACAGCAACACACTGATGTGCTTTATATAAAATACTGTAATCTTTGTGTCTCTATTTTAATTGTCATTTTCTCAGACTCAGTCTTCTGTGAATTTCTGCAGTTATCAGCTGACATTTATTTTTTTTTAAAAAGGAACATTCTTACAGAAATAAAGAAAAATAAAATCACAGTTATCATTGCAATGTGAATGTACTCTAAACAAATAAAAAATATAGCAACAAAACAAAAGTAAAAAAAAAACAATTACTGAAGAAATTGCTATTATGCAAATTGCTATTATCGCAGGCGATGTCCTCTCGGGCTAGGCAATGAGGAAAATATCACCTTGTGTGCCATATCCACCCTTGAACTGACCCCACCTCAATTTATGTGCATGCCCCTTCCATTGCTTGCAAAATAGGCATGCAGGTATGTGGTTGGTGATCATATACTACTCACTGGCACACTGAAAATAATTCTTTGATAGGTTTTAGAAATGGGGAATAAAAGGCAAATGCAGAACTGTACATGGGTACTCCATGTACAAGTACACACTGAACAGGTACACAATAACTTACCTGAAGTCTACTTGTGGTGCTAAGCCTGGTGTTCTGTTTTCTCTGTAAGTGTTTTCAGGTATTTGTGTGTGGGTATTACCAGATGTGCTTGCATTTTAAATGGAAGTGTTTCCCCAATGATGACAGGTGATTTCATTTTTGAGCAAAGTGTCTCATGTAGGTAAACCATGTCTAGTGTTGCAGGTGTGTTGCAGAATTGCAAACAATGTGCAAAGAAGAAAATGTGTGGTTACACAGTGCTTTAGGTATGCTACAAGAAGTTTAGGTATTGAGACTATGGTATAAGCATTTGTTTTTAGTGTGTAAGCAATGGGCCACAACTCTAAGTAATTATTATTATTATTACTGTAAGCCACTTGTGGACCATGGTGGCAGACCACAGTAACATTTCAGTGTTTGCTTGTGGCTGGTGGAGTTCTTACAACAGAAATGTCATGCAATGTTAAAGGTTAGCAGTAGGGGGCAGAAGAGACACATCTCTCTGTCTCTGTCTCCCACGCTCTCTGTCTGTCTCTCTCTTTTCTCTTACACTCTGTCTCTCTATTCTCTCTTTCTCTCTCTCTCTCTCTCTCTCTCTCTCTCTGTTTTTCCCTCTTTCCTCTTCCCTCTCTCTGTGTTGAGAGTGGGTGGAGGGAAAACCCACTCATCTGTCATCAGGAGTCTGAGTCTCTGTGTTGAGTGTGGGTGTGTGTGTGTGTGTGTGTGTGAGTGTGTGTATCAGTATGTATGTGCATGAGTGTATGTCTGTGTGTGTGTACCTGTGTGTGTGTGTGTGTGTGTGTGTGTGTATGTCTGTGTGTGTGTGTGTGTGTGTGTGTGTGTGTGTGTGTGTGTGTGTGTGTGTGTGTGTGTGTGTGTGTGTGTGTGTGTGTGTGTGTGTGTGTGTGTGTGGTGTATGTGGAGTGGAGGGAGAGAAGAAGGGTGTTGTGTGTGTTGGGGTGGGGGTGGGGTGAGGGGGGGCTCAGCTTACATCACCTCCAGGTGTTCTCACACGTTGCTAGGAGCCTGATTCAGCTCCCATCCCTGTCTGTCTGACTGTCGCTGTAAATATCTGTATGCCTCACTGTCTGTCTGTGCCCTGCCTGCCTGTGTGTCTGTGTGTCTGTCTGTGTGTTTATCTGCATCTTCCTCATCTCACTTCTCTTCTCTTCTCTTCTCTTCTCTTCTCTTCTCTTCTCTTCTCTTCTCTTCTCTTCTCTTCTCTTCTCTTCTCTTTTCTGTAACATAAATTAT